>NC_041389.1:621912056-621938797 GCF_002162155.2 Triticum dicoccoides
CCCACCAGCTCACCACCAACCGGCGGCACCGGTGGTGCATTAGGCCAGTTGCTTTGGGTCTCGGCAATCGGCGCTGGTGGCGGCATCTCCGCCCCCAGGATGATGACATCGTCGGGATCTCAGATGCGGGTGGCGCGGCCCGCAGGGGGATGACAAGTTGTGGAGTCCGGCCACGTCGGCCTGGATCTTGGCCGCGGCATCCGCGTGGGCTTTAGCGGCCGCGTACGCCTCCTCCTGCGCCGCCTTGGCCGCCTCCGCCGCCCTCTGCCGCTCCGTCTCCTCCCTCTCTTCATGTGCCTCCCTCGCATTTTTCTTCGTCACCGCCTAGAGCTCGGCGCACGGGTCCACGTGGCGGGTGTTGGCGAAACCCTCCGCCATCCTGGTCACGGAGGCGGAGTCAGACCGCTCAAGAGAGAGCGGGGCCCTGCTCAAGAGAAATAAAAAAGAATTCAGAAAGAAGTTGCAAGAAAAAGAAGAGAGGACGCGAGAGGAATCAAACGCTTATGCAGACACTATTGGGGGCTGCTTCATGGTCTTCTAAAACCGAGCCGTCTTCGCGGCGGCCTCCTCCCACCTGGTCACTGCCGTCGTGTTCTTGGGTTTCTTCGGCCGCCCGCCAAATAGCAACGAGCCAACTCGACGCTTTGGTGCGCCGCCTGGGGCAGTCAGCGCAACTGAGGAGCTCGTGCCCGCCCTTTCGACGATTGGCGGTTGGCGCAGCTCATTATCCTCCTCATCATCGTCCGGCCAATCATTGAGGCCGCCTCCACCTCCGGAGCCACCTGCTCCGCCACCGCCACCCGTGGCGTCGTCTTCTTCCAGGGCGGCCGCCCCCAAGTCGGGGTCGTCCGTGTCACTCACCGACCGGTCGGGCAGGTACTCGTGGCCTTGCTCCAGGACGTCGGCTGCCGACTGGGTTGTGAAGATCTGCATCATGACTAACTGATCAGGCGGCAAAGAAGAACCCGACAAATGAAAAGAAAAAAGATTTGAGAACTGACCATGGGCAGCGGGTGCGTGCGGGAGTACGGCTACTTGCCGAACTGCCACTCCGCCTCCGAGAGTTTGCAGTTTGAGATGTAGTTCACCAGCAGGGCCACCTCCGCACCCAACATCTCCCTGGTGCACATATGGCACGGGTCTTGATGCCCGCTCATCTGGCTGATCATGTGAGGTCGCCCTGGAAGAAAGAGCACTCAGCGCACCATGAAGGCGGTCAAAAGGTCCGACCCCTTGAGGCCCTCTACCTCCGACATCACCTTAAGTCGGGCAATGGCGGCAGAGGTGGCGGCCAACAGCGTCTTCGGTCGAAACGCCCAGTTAGTGCGGGGCTCAGCTGGCAGGCTGACTACTGATACGTCTCCAACGTATCTACTTTTCCGAACACTTTTGCCCTTGTTTTGGACTCTAACTTGCATGATTTGAATGAAACTAACCTGGACTGACGCTCTTTTCAGCAGAACTACCATGATGTTGTTTTATGTGTAGAAAATAAAAGTTCTCGGAATGTCCTGGAAATCCACGGAGGCACTTTTTGGAACTAATAAGATTTTTTGGCGAAAGAATTAATTCCAGGGGGCCCATAGCCTGTCCACGAGACAGGGGGCACCCCCCTAGGGCGCGGCCTCCTATCTCGTGGCCCCCCTGGACCTCCAGCGACCTCAACTCGAACTCTATATCTTCCGTCTCGTGGAGAAAAAAATCAGAGAGAAAGTTTCATCATGTTTTACGACACAGAGCCACCGCCAAGCCCTAATCTCTCTCGGGAGGGCTGATCTGGAGTCCGTTCGGGGCTCCGGAGAGGGGGATTCGTCGCCGTTGTCATCATCAACCATCCTCCATCACCAATTTCATGATGCTCACCGCCGTCTGTGAGTAATTCCATCGTAGGCTTGCTGGACGGTGATGGGTTGGATGAGATTTACCATGTAATTAAGTTAGTTTTGTTAGGGTTTGATCCCTAGTATCCACTATGTTCTGAGATTGATGTTGCTATGACTTTGCTCTGCTTAATGCTTGTCACTAGGGCCCGAGTGCCATGATTTCAGATCTGAACCTATTATGTTTTCATGAATATATGTGTGTTCTTGATCCTATCTTGCAAGTCTATAGTCACCTATTATGTGTTATGATCCGACAACCCCGAAGTGATAATAATCGGGATACTTCTTGGTGATGACCGTAGTTTGAGGAGTTCATGTATTCACTGTGTTAATGCTTTGGTCCGGTTCTCTACTAAAAGGAGGCCTTAATATCCCTTAGTTTCCGTAAGGACCCCGCTGCAACGGGATGGTAGGACAAAAGATGTCATACAAGTTCTTTTTCATAAGCACGTATGACTATTTACGGAATACATGCCTAGATTACATTGATGAATTGGAGCTAGTTCTATATCACCCTATGTTATAACTATTGCATGAGGAATTGCATCCGGCATAATTATCCATCATTGATCCATTGCCTACGAGCTTTTCGCATATTGTTCTTTGCTTATTTACTTTCCGTTGCTACTGTTACAACTACTACAAAAACCCAAAAACATTTATCTTTACTGTTGCTACCGTTACCTTTATTATCATACCACTTTTTCTACTAAATACTTTGCTGCAGATACTAAGTTATCCAGGTGTGGTTGAATTGACAACTCAACTGCTAATACTCAAGAATATTCTTTGGCTCCCCTTGTGTCGAATCAATAAATTTGGGTTGTACTTCACCCTCGAAAGTTGTTGCGACCCCCTACACTTGTGGGTTATCAAGACTAATTTCTGGCGCTGTTGCTGGGGAGCATAGCTCTATTCTCTGAGTCACTTGGGATTTATATCTGTTGATCACTATGAAGAACTTGAAAGATGCTAAAACCAAGATTTTGCCCTCAACTACGAGGGAAGGTAAGGAACTGCCATCTAGCTCTGCACTAGATTCTCCTTCCGTCATTAGTAGGCTTGTGACACCTAAACCTGTTACTGCTATGAATTCTGATATGTCGCATGTTATTGATGATGCCACTTCTGCTATGCATGATGAAACTACTTCTGTGCGTGATACTACTTTGCCATTAGGTGAATTTCTAGATGAACAACTTGCTAGAGTTAGGGGGAATGAAAATATTGAAGAACCTATTATTGATGATAGTGATGATGAACGTTCCCCCAATGATTATGTATTACCTGTTGTTCCTAAGGGTTATGTTATGAATGAAGCAGCTGCTATGGAAATTCTTGCTTGCAATGATAGAAATGATCTTAAGAAATTATTAGCTAAATGGAAGCAGCAGTCTCTTAATGCTAGAATGAAACCCGGTCCTGCTTTTGCTACTTCACCTATCTGTGTTACTGATAAGGATTATGAATTCTCTGTTGATCCTGATATTATTACTTTAGTTGAATCTGATCCTTTTTATGGCCTTGAATCTGAAACTGTTGTGGCACATCTTACCAAGTTGAATGATATAGCCACCCTGTTCACTCATGATGAGAAGTCTCGCTATTTATATATCCTTAAGATATTTCCGTTCTCATAAAGGGTGATGCTAAGACTTGGTATAATTCTCTTGCTCCTGGTTGTGTGCATAGTCCCCAGGATATGATTCGTTACTTCTCTGCTAAATATTTGTTGGGGAACGTTGCAGAAAATTAAAATTTTCCTACGGTTTCACCAAGATCCATCTATGAGTTCATCTAAGCAACGAGTAATAGGAGAGAGATTGCATCTACATACCACTTTGTAGATCGCATGCGGAAGCGTTCAAGAGAACGGTGATGATGGAGTCGTACTCGCCGTGATCCAAATCACCGATGACCAAGTGCCGAACGGACAGCACCTCCGCGTTCAACACACGTACAGAGCGGATGACGTCTCCTCCTTCTTGATCCAGCAAGGGGGAAGGAGAGGTTGATGATGATCCAGCAGCACAACGGCGTGGTGGTGGATGCAGCAGAACTCCGGCAGGGCTTCGCTAAGCTGCTGCGGGAGGAGGAAGAGGTGTAGCAGGGGGAGGGAGGCGCCAAGACACAGGGTGCGGCTGCCCTCCCCCTTTCCCTCCTTTATATAGCCCCCCAGGGGGGGCGCCGGCCTTGGGAGATCAAATCTCCCAAGGGGGGCGGTGGCCAGGGGGGTGGAGTGCCCCCCAAGGCAAGTGGGGCGCCCCCCCCCCCCCACCTAGGGTTTCCAACCCTAGGCGCAGGGGGGCCAAGGGGGGCGCACCAGCCCACTAGGGGCTGGTTACCCTCCCACTTCAGCCCACAGGGCCCTTCGGGATAGGTGGCCCCACCCGGTGGACCCCCGGGACCCTTCCGGTGGTCCCGGTACAATACCGGGTGACCTCGAAACTTTCCCGATGGCCGAAACAGCACTTCCTATATATAATTCTTTACCTCCTGACCATTCCGGAACTCCTCGTGACGTCCGGGATCTCATCCGGGACTCCCAACAACATTCGGTTTGCTGCATACTCATATTCATACAACCCTAGCGTCACCGAACCTTAAGTGTGTAGACCCTACGGGTTCGGGAGACATGCAGACATGACCGAGACGGCTCTCCGGTCAATAACCAACAGTGGGATCTGGATACCCATGTTGGCTCCCACATACTCCTCGATGATCTCATCGGATGAACCATGATGTCGAGGATTCAAGCAACCCCGTATACTATTCCCTTTGTCAGACGGTATGTTACTTGCCCGAGATTCAATCGTCGGTATCCCAATACCTCGTTCAATCTCGTTACCGGCAAGTCACTTTACTCGTACCGTAATGCATGATCCCGTGACCAGACACTTGGTCACTTTGAGCTCATTATGATGATGCACTACCGAGTGGGCCCAGTGATACCTCTCCGTCATACGGAGTGACAAATCCCAGTCTCGATCCGTGTCAACCCAACAGACACTTTCGGAGATACCTGTAGTGCACCTTTATAGTCACCCGGTTACGTTGTGACGTTTGGTACACCCAAAGCACTCCTACGGTATCCGGGAGTTACACGATCTCATGGTCTAAGGACGAGATACTTGACATTGGAAAAAGCTCTAGCAAAACGAACTACTCGATCTTGTGCTATGCTTAGGATTGGGTCTTGTCCATCACATCATTCTCCTAATGATGTGATCCCATTATCAACGACATCCAATGTCCATAGTCAGGAAACCATGACTATCTGTTGATCAACGAGCTAGTCAACTAGAGGCTCACTAGGGACGTATTGTGGTCTAAGTATTCACACATGTATTACGATTTCCGGATAATACAATTATAGCATGAATAAAAGACAACTATCATGAACAAGGAAATATAATAATAATTCTTTTATTATTGCCTCTAGGGCATATTTCCAACAATATTTCCCTGCTCATAAGAAAGAAGCTGCCTTGCGGGAAATATATAATTTTATGGAAATCAAAGAAGAGAGTCTCCCACAAGCTTGGGGGAGGCTTCTCCGGTTACTTAATGCTTTGCCTGATCATCCTCTTAAGAAAAATGAAATACTTGATATCTTTTATAATGGACTAAACGATGCTTCCAAGGACTACTTGGATAGTTGTGCTGGTTGTGTTTTCAGGGAAAGAATAGTCGACGAAGATGAAATATTATTGAATAATATGTTGACTAATGAAAATAATTGGACTCTTCTCGAACTAGTTCCTGAAGTAATTCCTGAACCAATTGAGCCAACTCCTGAGCCTATTCCTAAACCCACTTCGAAGAAGAGAGGTGTTTTATTTCTCAGTCCTGAAGATATGCAAGAGGCAAAGAAATCAATGAAAGAAAAAGGTATTAAAGCTGAAGATGTTAAGAATTTACCACCTATTGAAGAAATACATGGTCTTAGTTTACTGCCTGAAGAACCACATTGTCTTGATAACCCGACACAGGTAGTAAAGATAAATTCTCTCTATAGATATGATAAAGTTGAAATACCCTCTACTAAATTTCATAGCCCTTGCTTAGATGAATTTGATGACTTTATGGATAGACAAGAAAGTTTTAATGCCTATGTTGGTAGAGAGTTAAAGAATAATGCTTTCGAGATAGGACACGTAGGTGATAATCTGGCTAGAGTCAAAGATGAACTTCATCGCGTTAGCAAATATGCTTCTATGGTTGCTACTCAAGCTGAGCAAGTACTCTTTGCTTGATGAATTGAATAATAAAAATGACTTTGCCGTTAGAGTGGCTACTAGAACTGGTAGAATGACTCAGGAACCTTTGTATCCTGAAGGCCACTCTAAAAGAATTGAACAAGATTCTCAGAATAGTAATCTAGATGTTCCTAGTTCTTCTAAGAAGAAGAAAAAGAAGAATGATAGGACTTTGCAAACTTCTAGTGAACCTAATGTAGAAACACCTGAGAATCCTAATAATAATTCTATCCCTGATGCTGAAACACAATCCGGAGATGAACATGAACCTGATGATAATGCTAATAATGATGTTCATGTAGATGCTCAACCTAGTAATAACAATGATATAGAAATTGAACCTGCTGTTGATCTTGATAACCCACAATCAAAGAATCAACGTTATGATAAGAGAGATTTTGTTGCTAGGAAGCACGGTAAAGAAAGAGAACCATGGGTTCAGAAACCCATGCCCTTTCCTCCTAAACCATCCAAGTCAAAGGATGATGAGGATTTTGAGCGCTTTGCTGAAATGATTAGACCTATTTTCTTACGTATGCGCTTAACTGATATGCTTAAAGTAAATCCTTATGCTAAGTATATCAAGGATATCATCACAAATAAAAGAAAGATACCGGAAGCTGAAATTTCCACTATGCTTGCTAATTACACTTTTAAGGGTGGAATACCAAAGAAACTTGGAGATCCGGGTGTTCCAACTATACCATGCTCCATTAAAAGAAATTATGTCAGAACTGCTTTATGTGATCTTGAAGATGGTGTTAGTGTTATGCCTCTCTCTTTATATCGTAGACTTGAATTGAATAAGTTGACACATACTGAAATATCTTTGCAAATGGCTGATAAATCAACTGCTATACCTGTCGGCATTTGTGAGGATGTGCCTGTTGTGGTTGCAAATGTCACTATCTTAACAGACTTTGTTATTCTTGATATTCCCGAGGATGATAGTATGTCTATTATCCTTGGTAGACCTTTTCTTAATACTGCAGGGGCTGTTATTGATTGCAACAAAGGCAATGTCACTTTTCATGTTAATGGCAATGAGCATACGGTACACTTTCCGAGGAAATAATCTCAAGTTCATAGCATCAATTCTATTGAAAAAGTCCCAACTATCATTTTTGGAGGTTTTGAATTTCCTCTTCCTATTGTCAAGAAAAAATATGATATTCTTATTGTTGGGGATTTTCATATCCCCATTGAGGTAACTTAGTGTTTTTCGAAATTTCTCCGGTTTCGTGTTATTCGGAATGAGTTTGTTAACAAGACTTGATCGCCCTTGTTAGCGGGCTCATTTTGATGATCACGAGATGGATGAAACTAGAAGGCACAACCTTCTGTACCCTCCTTTTACTTTTTGTTATTTAGAATAAATAAAGCAAAAATAGTATTATCGGTCTGTTTTCTGAATTATCCGTGCATTAAAAAATAGTCCGAAAATAAAAGTGCTCTGAATGCCCTGCAAATTTAGTATGATTTTTTCTGGAATATTTGAGGATTTTAGGCACTGAAAACACTGCAGGAGGGGCAAGCACCAGGCCACAAAAGAGGAGGGCGCGCCCCCCTGTCTCGTGGGGCCCTGGTGGCTCCCCTCCACTTATGCCAGCTCCCACACACTTCATCTTTTACCCAGAAAAATCCCCATCCAGCTCAAGCACGAGTTCTAGCTCGTTTTGCTGTGATTTTCGATCTCTTAGCTCAAAGCTCCATTCACAAAACTGCTTTGGGAGATTATTGTTTGGTATGTGACTCCTCCATTGGTCCAATTAGTTTTTGTTCTAGTGCTTTATTCATTGCAAATTTTTGCTTCTTAGGTGACCATGTTCTTGAGCTTGCATGTTAAATTTTTGAGGTCCCAAGCAATTCTAATGCATGATATGGGTGATACGTCTCCAACGTATCTATAATTTATGAAGCATTCATGCTATATTATATTCTATTTGGAATGATTATGGGCTTTATTATACACTTTTATATTCCTTTTGGGACTAACCTATTAACCGGAGGCCCAGCCCATATTGCTGTTTTATTGCCTGTTTCAGTATTTCGAAGAAAAGGAATATCAAACGGAGTCCCAACGGAATGAAACCTTCGGCATCGTGATTTTTTGGAAGAATATCATCCTAGAGGCTTGGAGATCAAGTCAGAAGATCCTCGAGGAGCCTAGGAGATAGGGGGGGCGCCCCCCCTACAGGGCGCGGCCCCCTGTCTTGTGGACCCCTCGAGCACCCCCCAACCGACTTCTTTCGCCTATATAAGCCTACGTACCCTAAAACCATCGAATATCAAGATAGATCGGGAGTTCCGCCACCGCAAGCCTCTGTAGCCACCAAAAAAACCTCTCGGGAGCCCTTTCCGGCACCCTGCCGGAAGGAGAACCCATCACCAGTGGCCATCTTCATCATCCCGGCGCTCTCCATGACGAGGAGGGAGTAGTTCACCCTCGAGGCTGAGGGTATGTACCAGTAGCTATGTGTTTGATCTCTCTCTCTCGTGTTCTCTCTCGTGTTCCCTCTATGGCACGATCTTGATGTATCCCGAGCTTTGCTATTGTAGTTGGATCTTATGTTGTTTCTCCCCCTCTACTCTCTTGTGATGAATTGAGTTTTCCCCTTTGAAGTTATCTTATCGGATTGAGTCTTTAATGAGAACACTTGATGTATGTCTTGCCGTGCTTATCTGTGGTGACAATGGGATATCATGTGCCTCTTGATGTATGTTTTGGTGACCAACTTGCGGGTTCCGCCCATGAACCTATGCATAGGGGTTGGCACACGTTCTTGACTCTCTGGTAGAAACTTTGGGGCACCCTTTGAAGTACTTTGTGTTGGTTGAATAGATGAATCTGAGATTGTGTGATGCATATCGTATAATCATGCCCACGGATACTTGAGGTGACAATGGAGTATCTAGGTGACATTAGGGTTTTGGTTGATTTGTGTCTTAAGGTGTTATTCTAGTACGAACTCTTGAATAGATTGATCCGAAAGAATAACTTTGAGGTGGTTTCGTACCCTACCATAATCTCTTCGTTCGTTCTCTGCTATTAGTGTCTTTGGAGTGACTCTTTGTTGCATGTTGAGGGATTGTTATATGATCTATCTATGTTATTATTGTTGAGAGAACTTGCACTAGTGAAAGTATGAACCCTAGGCCTTGTTTCCTATCATTGCAATACCGTTTACGCTCACTTTTATCGCTTGCTACCTTGCTGTTTTTATAATTTCAGATTACAAAAACCTTTATCTACTATCTATTTTGCACTTGTATCACCATCTCTTCATCGAACTAGTGCACCTATACAATTTACCATTGTATTGGGTGTGTTGGGGACACAAGAGACTCTTTGTTATTTGGTTGCAGGGTTGTTTGAGAGAGACCATCTTCATCCTACGCCTCCTACGGATTGATAAACCTTAGGTCATCCACTTGAGGGAAATTTGCTACTGTCCTACAAACATGTGCACTTGCAGGCCCAACAATGTCTACAAGAAGAAGGTTGTGTAGTAGACATCAATGGGCTCTAGGCACTTGTAGGAGTAGTTGCTATCAATCTTGTTTAGTTTTATGCACTTTTATTTTGAAGTTACTAAAAATTTAAGAAATTTTCAGAGAATGTTAAGGAGACTTTTGAGGGGCTCTTCTAGCCAAGGCTCTCAGGAAAAACAAGCTCAAGAGAAGGAAAAATCCAAGTATAATCTTCCTCGCTTAGCATAAGTACGACCGTGTGAATGGCCATGTGATGGTTTCTTGAAAGAGGCTGGAATTCATGAAGACTTTTATGCTTTAATCGAGACTGCGGGCCTCACCTGTTTCATCAACGACCGAATCGATCAGTATCTCTTACTCACCAATACTTTCATGCAAAACTTTTATTTTTATCCTAAGAAGTCACCGCCTGCAGTATCATTTCACTTATATGATGAGTTCAAAGAAATGTCTTTACGTCATTTTTGCGCGGTATGTAGGATACCTTATGAGGGAGAATTAGAGGAACCCCATCGTGAAGATGTGTCTGGCTTTGTTGATACTATCGTTGTAGAGGAGCCAAGGAAGGGTTCCGAAGCAAAAGTCTCTAGCATACACTTTCCTATTTTACGCTACTTTGCCATATTTGCTAGTATATGCTTGATTGGTCGTGGGAATAGTGGAAACTTGAGTGTTCCTGATATTATCATTCTTCAACATGCTTTGCTTGGAGAAAATAGTTTTAATATGGGTGCCGTCATTGCTAAACGGCTAGCCCTAATCGTACAAAAGGCCCCATATTTGGAGGTATCTATGCTTCACGTCTTGCTAAACATTTTCAAATACCCATTAGGCACCATGAGGAAGAGGAGACAACATTGCCTCCTCACATTTTAGATTACAAGAGCATGGTAGCACATAAGTTTATTGTCGATAACGAAGATAGGATGCTCTTGTATAAACTTAGATTCAATAAGAAACACTTTGAGATTATTATTTTGTCTGCGCCTCTGTTGTTTGATTTGCTTGAAGAAAAATTTCTCGTCACACCGGAAGAGGTGAACAATCATCGAGCCCAAGCTTTTACTCCAGAACCTGAACCTGAGCCGGAACCTGAACTGGACCCTTATCGTGCATCATTTGTGCAGTGGGATCTGGAGATGACCAACCAGTGGTATCCTGTTTACACCTCTCATTACACCGGAGAGAATAGCGGCGGTCCTTGGTATTAAACCAACTTAGGCCAAAAGCCTAAGCTTGGGGGAGTACGTATTTCTCACCGACTTTACATTCATGTTCACACACTAGTCGTCGGTGCTCATACTCTTTCATTGTATTATCCATGCTAGTTTAAATTTATTTTCTAGTTTTCTTCTTGTGTGTTTGATAAACCTTGAGAAAAACCAAAAAAATAGTTAGTTTAATTCCCTTGCATGTAGTAGAATTAAAATGAAAACCCAAAAAGATTTCTCGTTCTTCTTTTACTTGTTGGGAGCTTTCCCGTGTAAATAGTTTTATTTTCTTTTCTTTCCTTTGGGGGTCGAGAAGACCATATTGAAAATGCTTAGTGGCTCTTATATGCATGATTGTTTATTTAATTTAGAGCCCATATTACTTGTCTTCTCTCTTGAGTTGAATGCTTGTAGATTCCAGCTTAGTCCAATGCATGTGCACTGTTATTATTTTACACATTGTTCGGTCGTGCAAGTGAAAGGCAATAATGACGATATATGATGGACTTATTGGGATGAGAAAAGATGGTATGAACTCAACCTCTCTTGTTTTTATAAATATGATGAGTTCATCGTTCCTGAGTCAACTATTATGAAGTAAACATATTTGCAATGACATTTAGAGATTATAGTTACTTGTGCCATGCTTGATTAGCTATGAATTATAATGGTTTACCTTGCGTGCCAACATGCTATTAGAATGATTATGATGTGATATGATGGGATGGTATCCTCCTTTGAATGAATTGAGTGACTCGACTTGGCACATGTTCACGCATATAGTTGAATCAAATCAACGTAGCCTTCACGATATTTATGTTCATGGTGGATTATATCCTACTCATGCTTACGACTGTTGTCGCTCTCTCAGTTGGTCGCTTCCTAGTCTTTTGCTAGCCTTCACCTGTACTAAGCGGGAATACTGCTTGTGCATCCAAACTCCTTAAACCCCAAAGTTGTTCCATATGAGTCCACTATACCTACCTATATGCGGTATCTACCTGCCGTTCCAAGTAAATTTGTATGTGCCAAACTCCAAACCTTCAAATGAAATTTTGTTTTGTATGCTCGAGCAGCTCATGTTACAACTAGGGCTGCCTATATCTTCCATGCTAGGTGGGTTATTCTCAAGAGGAGTGGACTCCGCTCCTCATTCACGAGAAAGGGTCGGTAACCGGGATGCCCAGTCCTATGATCCAAAAAGATCAAAGCAAATCAAAATAATTAAACAAAACTCCCCCAGGGCTATTGTATGTTGGAGGCACTCGTTGTTTCGAGCAAGACATGGATTGATGCTTGTTGGTGGTTGGGGGAGTATAAACCTTTACCATTCTGTTTGGGAACTACCTATAATGCATTTAGTATGGAAGAAACAGCCATCTCATAGATGTTGCGTTGACAGGAAAAGTATGCCGCTCAAAATGTTATTCAATCTCTATTTTAAAGTCGAGCTCTGGCACCTCTACAAATCCCTGCTTCCCTCTGCGAAGGGCCTATCTAATTACTTTTATGTTGAGTCATCATCCTTCTTATTAAAAGCACCCGCTGGAGAGCACACTGTCATTTACATTCATTATTACTGGTTTATATTGGGTATGACCTGACTGGATCTCTTTTTCCATGAATTACAATGTTTAGTCGGTCCTTGATCTTTAAAGGTGCTCTGCATTTATGTTTTGCGGTATCAGAAAGGGCTAGCGAGATACCATTTTGTTATATCATGTTATGATTATTTTGAGAAAGTGTTGTCATCCGAGTTTTATTATTATGGCTCACTAGCTGATTATGCTATTGATGTGAGTAATTGTGAGACCTATGTGTTATTGTGAGTATGGTTAGTTCATAATATTTGCTGAAACTTGAATGCTGGCTTTTCATGTTACAACAACAAGAGCAAACAGAGTTTGTAAAAGTTTTTCTTTATCACTTTCAGTTTATCAACTGAATTGCTTGAGGACAAGCAAAGGTTTAAGCTTGGGGGAGTTGATACGTCTCCAACGTATCTACTTTTCCAAACACTTTTGCCCTTGTTTTGGACTCTAACTTGCATGATTTGAATGAAACTAACCCGGACTGACGCTATTTTCAGCAGAACTACCATGATGTTGTTTTATGTGTAGAAAATAAAAGTTCTCGGAATGTCCAGGAAATCCACGGAGGCACTTTTTGGAATTAATAAGAATTTTTGGCGAAAGAATTAATTCCAGGGGGCCCATAGCCTGTCTACGAGACAGGGGGGCGCCCCCCCCTAGGGTGCGGCCTCCTATCTCGTGGGTCCCCTGGACCTCCACCGACCTCAACTCCAACTCTATATCTTCCGTCTCGCGGAGAAAAAAATCAGAGAGAAAGTTTCATCGCGTTTTACGACACGGAGCCGCCGCCAAGCCCTAATCTCTCTCGGGAGGGCTGATCTGGAGTCCGTTCGAGGCTCCGGAGAGGGGGATTCGTCGCCATCATCATCATCAACCATCCTCCATCACCAATTTCATGATGCTCACCGCCGTCTGTGAGTAATTCCATCGTAGGCTTGCTGGACGGTGATGGGTTGGATGAGATTTACCATGTAATTAAGTTAGTTTTGTTAGGGTTTGATCCCTAGTATCCACTATGTTCTGAGATTGATGTTGCTATGACTTTGCTATGCTTAATGCTTGTCACTAGGGCCCGAGTGCCATGATTTCAGATCTGAACCTATTATGTTTTCATGAATATATGTGTGTTCTTGATCCTATCTTGCAAGTCTATAGTCACCTATTATGTGTTATGATCCGACAACCCCGAAGTGACAATAATCGGGATACTTCTCGGTGATGACCGTAGTTTGAGGAGTTCATGTATTCACTATGTGTTAATGCTTTGGTCTGATTCTCTATTAAAAGGAGGCCTTAATATCCCTTAGTTTCCGTAAGGACCCCGCTGCAACGGGAGGGTAGGACAAAAGATGTCATACAAGTTCTTTTTCATAAGCACGTATGACTATTTACGGAATACATGCCTACATTACATTGATGAATTAGAGCTAGTTCTATATCAGCCTATGTTATAACTATTGTATGAGGAATCGCATCCGGCATAATTATCCATCATTGATCCATTGCCTACGAGCTTTTCGCATATTGTTCTTCGCTTATTTACTTTTCCGTTGCTATTGTTACAACTACTACAAAAACCCAAAACCATTTATCTTTATTGTTGCTACCATTACCTTTATTATCATACCACTTTTGCTACAAAATACTTTGCTGCAGATACTAAGTTATCCAGGTGTGGTTGAATTGACAACTCAACTGCCAATACTCAAGAATATTCTTTGGCTCCCCTTGTGTTGAATCAATAAATTTTGGTTGTACTTCACCCTCGAAAGCTGTTGTGATCCCCTACACTTTGGGTTATCAACTACATAAGCCGGCAGGTTGACGAAGTCCGCCGGTGGGCGGGCGTTCTTGACGTAGAAATAAGATTTTTGCCACAGCTTGACCGGCTGTGTCAAGCTGATGGCCGGGAAGCAGTTCTCTGCGCCTGGCCGTCGCACCATGATGAAGGCTCCGCACAGGGGCCGCCTTCCGGCAATGCCGAGCTTGGTGTAGAAGAACTTCCCCCAGAGCTCGAGGGTGGGGAGGATGTCAAGGTAGCCCTCACAGAGAGTAACAAAGGCGGATAGCAGCACCATGATACGTCCATTTTGCATCATGCTTTTATATCAATATTTATTGCATTATGGGCTGTTACTACACATTTTATCTCAATACTTATGGCTATTCTCTCTTATTTTACAAGGTTTACCATGAAGAGGGGGAATGCCGGCAGCTGGAATTCTGGTTGGAAAAGGAGCAAACGTTGAAAACCTATTTTGCACAACTCCAAAAGTCCTGAAACTCCACGAAACAACTTTTTGGAATTTATAAGAATTTCTGAGCGAAAGAAATAGGATAGGGGGCCCACACCCTGTCTAGGAGATAGGGGGGCGCCCCCCCCTATAGGGCGCGCCCCCTATCTCTCGGGCCCTTGGTGGGCCTCCGGCGTCCATCTTCTTCTATATCATCACTTTTACTTTGGAAAAAATCGTGGGCAAGCTTACGGGACGAAACTCCGCCGCCACGAGGCGGAACCTTGGCGGAATCAATCTAGGGCTCTGGCGGAGCTGTTCTGTCGGGGACACTTCCCTACGGGAGGGGGAAATCATCACCAACATCATCACCAACGATCCTCTCATCGAGAGGGGGTCAATCTCCATCAACATCTTCACCAGCACCATCTCCTCTCAAACCCTAGTTCATCTCTTGTATCCAATCTTGTATCCAAAACCACAAATTGGTACCTGTGGGTTGCTAGTAGTGTTGATTACTCCTTGTAGTTGATACTTATTGGTTTACTTGGTGGAAGATCATATGTTCAGATCCTTTATGCATATTATTACTCCTCTGATCATGAACATGAATATGCTTTGTGAGTAGCTACGTTTGTTCCCGAGGACATGGGTGAAGTCTTGCTATTAGTAGTCATGTGAATTTAGTATTCGTTCGATATTTTGATGAGATGTATGTTGTCTTTTCCTCTAGTGGTGTTATGTGAACGTAGACTACATGACACTTCACCATTATTTGGGCCTAGAGGAAGGCATGGGGAAGTAATAAGTAGATGATGGGTTGCTAGAGTGACAGAAGCTTAAACCCTAGTTTATGCGTTGCTTCGTTAGGGGCTGTTTTGGTTCCACATGTTTCATGCTATGGTTAGGTTTACCTTAATACTTTTATTGTAGTTGCGGATGCTTGCAATAGGGGTTAATCATAAGTGGGATGCTTGTCCAAGTAAGGGCAGTACCCAAGCACCGGTCCACCCACATATCAAATTATCAAAGTACCGAACGCGAATCATATGAACGTGATGAAACTAGCTCGACCCCTCGAGAGCTCCTTTATCATTATTAGAAGTTGTCCAGGCTTATCCTTTGCTACATAAAGGATTGGGCCACCTTGCTGCACTTTATTTACTTTATTTACTTGTTGCTCGTTACTATTTATCTTATCACAAAACTATCTATCACCTATAATTTTAGTGCTTGCAGAAAACCTTACTGAAAACCGCTTATCATTTCCTTCTGCTCCTTGTAGGGTTCGACACTCTTACTTATCAAAAGGACTACGATAGATCCCCTACACTTGTGGGTCATCAAGACTCTTTTCTGGCACCGTTGCCGGGGAGTGTAGCGCTTTTGGTGACTGGAACTTGGTAAGGAAACATTTATTTAGTGTGCTGAAATTTTTTGTTACTTGTCACTATGGAAACTAATCCTTTGAGGGGCTTGTTTGGGGTATCTTCACCCCAACCAGAAGAGCAAAGAGTTGCTCCTCAACCCACTGAACTTTATGAAAATATTTACTTTGAGATTCCTTCGGGTATGATAGGGAAACTGCTAGCTAATCCATTTGCCGGAGATGGAACATTGCATCCTGATTTACACCTTATCTTTGTGGATGAAGTTTGTGGATTATTTAAGCTTGCAGGTATTCCCGATGATGTTGTCAAAAGGAAGGTCTTCCCTTTATCTTTGAAGGGAGATGCATTGACATGGTATAGGCTATGTGATGATACGAGATCTTGGAATTATAAGCGATTGAAGTTGGAATTTCACTAGAAGTTCTATCCTATGCATCTTGTTCATCGTGATCGTAATTACATATATAATTTCTAGCCTCGCGAAGGAGAAAGCATCGCTCAAGCTTGGGGGAGGCTTACGTCAATGTTATGTTCATGCCCCAATCATGATCTCTCTCGGGAAATGATCATTCAGAATTTTTATGCTCGACTTTCTCTTGATAATCGCAACCTGCTCGATACTTCCTGTGCTGGTTCTTATATGCTGAAGACTATTGATTTCAAATGGGACTTATTGGAAAGAATTAAGCGCAACTCTGAAGATTGGGGTTCCGACGATGGTAAGGAGTCAGGTATGACACCTAAGTTTGATTGTGTTAAATCTTTTATGGATACCGATGCTTTTCGTGGATTTAGCGCTAAGTATGGACTTGACTCTGAGATAGTAGCTACTTTTTGTGAATCTTTTGCTACTCACGTTGATCTCCCTAAAGAGAAGTGTTTTAAATATAATCCTCCTGTTGAAGTGAAAGTAGTTGCACCTATTACAGTCGAAGAAAAGACTATTACCTATAGTGATCCTATTGTTCCTACTGCTTATGTTGAAAAACCTCCTTTTCCTGTTAGGATAAAGGATCATGCTAAAGCTTTGACTGTTGTTCGTAAGAGTAATACTATGACTTATACACCTCCTGAGCAAATTAATGTTGAACCTAGTATTGCTATGGTTAAAGATCTCTTGGATGAGGACTTAGATGGGCATGTTATTTCTTTCTTGGGTGAGACTGCTAATATTGCTAGACCTGATACTAAGACATGTAGACCTGTCGTAGGCATGCATGTCATTTCTGTTAAAATAGGAGATCATTGTTATCATGGTTTATGTGATATGGGTGCTAGCGCTAGTGCGATACCTTATGATCTCTATAAAGAAATTATGCATGACATTGCACCCGTTGAATTAGAAGACATTGATGTTACTATTAAGCTTGCTAATAGGGACACCATTAAACCTATTGGGATTGTTAGAGATGTTGAAGTTTTGTGTGGGAAGGTTAAATACCCTACTGATTTCCCATTTCTTGGTTCCCCACAAGATGATTTTTGTCCCATTATTTTTGGTAGACCCTTCTTGAATACAGCTAGTGCTAAGATTAATTGTGAAAAGAATATTGTCACTGTTGGCATAGATGGTATGTCTCATGAGTTTAATTTCGCTAAGTTTAGTAGACAACCTCGTGAAAGGGAACCACCTAGCAAGGATGAGATTATTTGTCTTGCTTCCATTGTTATTCCTCCAACTGATCCGTTACAACAATATTTGCTAGACCATGAAAACGATATGTTTATGAAGGAAAGGGAAGAAATAGATGAAGTGTTCCTTAAACAGGAGCCTATGCTGAATCATAACCTTCCCGTTGAAATTCTTGGGGATCCCCCTCCACCCAAGGGTGATCCCATGTTTGAACTCAAACCATTACCTGATAATCTTAAGTATGCTTATCTTGATGAAAAAGAAATATATCCTGTTATTATTAGTGCTAACCTTTCAGAGAAAGAAGAAGAAAGATTATTGAAAACTCTAAAGAAGCACCGAGCAGCTATTGGATATACTCTGGATGATCTTAATGGCATTAGTCCCACATTATGTCAACACAAGATTTGAGTGGAGAAAGATGCCAAACCAGTTAGAGATCCTCAAAGACGATTAAATCCCAAGATGAAGGAAGTGGTAAGAAAGGAGATACTAAAGCTCCTTGAGGCAGGTATTATTTACCCCGTTGTTGATAGTGAATGGGTAAGCCCTGTCTATTGTGTCCCTAAAAAGGGGGTTATTACCGTCGTTCCTAATGATAAAGATGAATTGATCCTGCAAAGAATTATTACAGGTTATAGGATGGTGATTGATTTCCGTAAGTTAAATAAAGCTACCAAGAAAGATCATTACCCTTTACCTTTTATTGATCAAATGCTAGAAGGCTATCCAAACACACACATTTTTGCTTTCTAGATGGTTATTCTGGTTTCTCTCAAATATCTGTGTCAGCGAATGATCAATCTAAAACTACTTTTACTTGCCCTTTTGGTACTTTTGCTTATAGATGTATGCCTTTTGGTTTATGTAATGCACCTACTACCTTTCAAAGATGCATGATGGCTATATTCTCTGATTTTTGTGAAAAGATTTGTGAGGTATTCATGGATGACTTCTCGGGATCCTCTTTTGATGATTGTTTGAGCAACCTTGATCGAGTTTTGCAGAGATGCGAAGACACTAGTCTTGTCCTGAATTGGGAAAAGTGTCACTTTATGGTTAATGAAGGCATTGTCTTGGGGCACAAGATCTCCGAGAGAGGTATTGAAGTTGATAAAGCCAAAGTTGATGCTATTGAAAAGATGCCATGTCCCAAGGGCATACAAGGTATAAGAAGTTTCCTTGGTCATGTCGGTTTTTATAGGAGGTTCATTAAGGACTTTTCTAAAATCTCTAGGCCTCTGACTAATTTATTGCAAAAAGATATTCCTTTTGTCTTTGATGATGACTGTGTAGAAGCATTTGAAGTGCTTAAGAAAGCTTTGATCACTGCACCTATTGTTCAGCCACCTGATTGGAATTTACCTTTTGAAATTATGTGCGATGCTAGTGATTATGCTGTAGGTGTTGTTTTAGGGCAAAGAGTCGATAAGAAATTGAATGTTATCCAGTATGCTAGTAATGTTGGGGAACGTTGCAGAAAATAAAAATTTTCCTACGGTTTCACCAAGATCCATCTATGAGTTCATCAAAGCAACGAGTGAAAGGGGAGATGCATCTACATACCACTTTGTAGATCGCGAGCGGAAGCGTTCAAAAGAACGGGGTTGAAGTAGTCGTTCTCGTCGTGATCCTATCACCGGAGATCCTAGCGCCGAACGGACGGCACCTCCGCGTTCAACACACGTACGGTCAGCGTGACGTCTCCTCCGTCTTGATCCAGCAAGGGGGAAGGAGAGGTTGATGATGATCCAGCAGCACGACGGCGTGGTGGTGGATGCAGCAGAA
Source organism: Triticum dicoccoides (assembly GCF_002162155.2). Classification (NCBI taxonomy): domain Eukaryota; kingdom Viridiplantae; phylum Streptophyta; class Magnoliopsida; order Poales; family Poaceae; genus Triticum; species Triticum dicoccoides. The sequence continues at coordinate 621,931,540 of NC_041389.1, forward strand.
CTCCGGCAGGGCTTCGCCAAGCTGCTGCGGGAGGAAGACGAGGTGTAGCAGGGGGAGGGAGGCGCCAAGACTTGGGATGCGGCTGACCTCCCCCTTGCCCTCCTTTATATAGGCCCCCAGGGGGGGCGCCGGCCCTGGGAGATCAATCTCCCAAGGGGGGGGCGGCGGCCAAGGGGGGTGGAGTGCCCCCCAAGGCAAGTGGTGCGCCCCCCCCCCCACATAGGGTTTCCATCCCTAGGCGCAGGGGGGCCCAAGGAGGGCGCACCAGCCCACTAGGGGCTGGTTCCCCTCCCACTTCAGCCCACGGGGCCCTCCGGGATAGGTGGCCCCACCCGGTGGAACCCCGGGACCCTTCCGGTGGTCCCGGTACAATACCGGGTGACCCCGAAACTTTCCCGATGCCCGAAACAGCACTTCCTATATAGTTTTCTTTACCTCGGGACAATTCCGGAACTCCTCGTGACGTCCGGGATCTCATCCGGGACTCCGAACAACATTCGGTTTGCTGCATACTCATATTCATACAACCCTAGCGTCACCGAACCTTAAGTGTGTAGACCCTATGGGTTCGGGAGACATGCAGACATGACCGAGATGGCTCTCCGGTCAATAACCAATAGCGGGATCTGGATACCCATGTTGGCTCCCACATACTCCTCGATGATCTCATCGGATGAACCACGATTTCGAGGGTTCAAGCAACCCCGTATACTATTCCCTTTCTCAGACGGTATGTTACTTGCCCGAGACTCGATCGTCGGTATCCCAATACCTCGTTCAGTCTCGTTACCGGCAAGTCACTTTACTCGTACCATAATGCATGATCCCGTGACCAGACACTTGGTCACCTTGAGCTCATTATGATGATGCACTACCAAGTGGGCCCAGTGATACCTCTCTGTAACACGGAGTGACAAATCCCAGTCTCGATCCGTGTCAACCCAACAGACACTTTCGGGGATACCTGTAGTGCACCTTTATAGTCACCCAGTTACGTTGTGACGTTTGGTACACCCAAAGCACTCCTACGGTATCCGGGAGTTATACGATCTCATGGTCTAAGGAAGAGATACTTGACATTGGAAAAGCTCTAGCAAAACGAACTACACGATCTTTGTGCTATGCTTAGGATTGGGTCTTGTCCATCACATCATTCTCCTAATGATGTGATCCCGTTGTTAACGACATCAAATGTCCATAGTCAGGAAACCATGACTATCTGTTGACCAACGAGCTAGTCAACTAGAGGCTTACTAGGGACGTATTGTGGTCTATGTATTCACACGTGTATTACGATTTCCGGATAATACAATTATAGCATGAATAAAAGACAACTATCATGAACAAGGAAATATAATAATAATCCTATTATTATTGCCTCTAGGGCATATTTCCAACAGTCTCCCACTTGCACTAGAGTCAATAATCTAGTTACATTGTGATGAATCAAACACCCATAGAGTTCTGGTGTTGATCATGTTTTGCTCGCGAGAGAGGTTTAGTCAACGGACCTGCGACATTCAGATCCGTATGTACTTTGCAAATATCTATGTCTCCATCTTGAACATTTTCACGGATGGAGTTGAAGCGACGCTTAATGTGCCTGGTCTTCTTGTGAAACCTGGGCTCCTTGGCAAGGGCAATATCTCCAGTGTTGTCACAGAAGAGTTTGATCGGCCCCGATGCATTGGGTATGACCCCTAGGTCGGTGATGAACTCTTTCACCCAAATTGCTTCATGCACTGCCTCCGAGGCTGCCATGTACTCCACTTCACATGTAGATCCCGCCACGATGCTCTGCTTGCAGCTGCACCAGCTTACTACTCCACCATTCAACATATACACGTATCCGGTTTGTGACTTAGAGTCATCCAGATCTGTGTCGAAGCTAGCATCGACGTAAACCTTTACGACGAGCTCTTCGTCACCTCCGTAAACAAGAAACATGTCCTTTGTCCTTTTCAGGTACTTCGGGATATTCTTGACCGTTGTCCAGTGTTCCTTGCCGGGATTACTTTGGTACCTTCCTACCAAACTTACAGCAAGGTTTACATCAGGTCTGGTACACAGCATGGCATACATAATAGATCCTATGGCTGAGGCATAGGGGATGACGCTCATCTCTTCTTTATCTTTTGCCGTGGTCGGGCATTGAGCCGAGCTCAATCTCACACCTTGCAGTACAGGCAAGAACCCTTTCTTGGACTGATGCATTTTGAACTTCTTCAAAATCTTATCAAGGTATGTGCTTTGTGAAAGACCTACGAGGCGTCTCGATCTATCCCTATAGATCTTGATGCCTAATATGTAAGCAGCTTCTCCAAGGTCCTTCATTGAAAAACACTTATTCAAGTAGGCCTTAATGTTGTCCAAGAATTCTATATCATTTCCCATCAAAAGTATGTCATCTACATATAATATGAGAAATGCTACAGAGCTCCCACTCACTTTCTTGTAAACGCAGGCTTCTCCATAAGTCTGCATAAACCCAAACACTTTGATCATCTCATCAAAGCGAATGTTCCAACTCCGAGATGCTTGCACAAGCCCATAAATGGATCGCTGGAGCTTGCATACTTTGTTAGCATTCTTAGGGTCGACAAAACCCTCCGGCTGCATCATATACAGTTCTTCCTTAAGATGCCCGTTAAGGTATGCCGTTTTGACGTCCATCTGCCATATCTAATAATCATAGTATGCGGCAATTGCTAACATGATTCGGACGGACTTAAGCTTCGCTACGGGAGAGAAAGTCTCATCGTAGTCAATCCCTTGAACTTGCCGATAACCCTTAAAAACAAGTCGAGCTTTATAGATGGTGACATTACCATCCGCGTCCATCTTCTTCTTAAAGATCCATTTGTTTTCTATCGCTCGCCAATCATCGGGCAAGTCAGTCAAAGTCCATACTTTGTTTTCATACATGGATTCTATGTCGGATTTCATGGCTTCTAGCCATTTGTTGGAATCTGGGCCCGCCATCGCTTCTTCATAGTTTGAAGGTTCACCATTGTCTAACAACATGATTTCCAGGACAGGGTTGCCATACCACTCTGGTGTGGAACGTGTCCTTGTGGACCTACGAAGTTCAGTAGCAACTTGATCAGAAGTACCTTGATCATCATCATTAATTTCCTCTCCATTCGGTGTAGGCACCACAGGAACGTTTTCCTGAGCTGCACTACTTTCCGGTTCAAGAGGTAGTACTTCATCGAGTTCTACTTTCCTCCCACTTACTCCTTTCGAGAGAAACTCTTTTTCCAGAAAGGATCCGTTCTTGGCAACAAAGATCTTGCCCTCGGATCTTAAGTAGAAGGTATACCCAATCGTTTCCTTGGGGTATCCTATGAAGACGCATTTTTCCGACTTGGGTTCGAGCTTTTCAGGTTGAAGTTTCTTGACATAAGCATTGCATCCCCAAACTTTCAGAAACGACAGCTTAGGTTTCTTCCCAAACCATAATTCATACGATGTCGTCTCAACGGATTTAGACGGTGCCCTATTTAAAGTGAATGTAGCTGTCTCTAGAGCGTATCCCCAAAATGATAGCGGTAAATCGGTAAGAGACATCATAGATCGCACCATATCCAATAGAGTGCGATTACGACGTTCGGACACACCGTTATGCTGAGGTGTTCCAGGCGGCGTGAGTTCTGAAACGATTCCACATTTTCTTAAGTGTGTACCAAATTTGTGACTTAAATATTCTCCTCCACGATCCGATCGTAAGAACTTTATCTTTTGGTCACGTTGATTCTCTACTTCATTCTGAAATTCCTTGAACTTTTCAAAGGTCTCAGACTTGTGTTTCATCAAGTAGACATACCCATATCTACTCAAGGCATCGGTGAGAGTGAGAACATAATGATATCCTCCGCGAGCCTCAACGCTCATTGGACCACACACATCAGTATGTATGATTTCCAATAAGTTGGTGTCTCGCTCCATTGTTCCGGAGAACGGGGTCTTGGTCATTTTACCCATGAGGCATGGTTCGCATGTGTCAAATGATTCATAATCTAGAGACTCTAAAAGTCCATCAGCATGGAGCTTCTTCATGCGCTTGACACCAATGTGACCAAGGCGGCAGTGCCACAAGTATGTGGGACTATCGTTATCAACTTTACACCTTTTGGTACTCACACTATGAATATGTGTAACATTACGTTCGAGATTCATTAAGAATAAACCATTGACCATCGGGGCATGACCATAAAACATATCTCTCATATAAATAGAACAACCATTATTCTCAGATTTCAATGAGTAGCCATCTCGCATCAAACGAGATCCAGATACAATGTTCATGCTCAAACTTGGCACTCAATAACAATTATTGAGGTTTAAAACTAATCCCGTAGGTAAATGTAGAGGTAGCGTGCCGACGGCGATCACATCAACCTTGGAACCATTCCCGACGCGCATCCTCACCTCGTCCTTCGCCAGTCTCCACTTATTCCGCAGCTCCTGCTGTGAGTTACAAATGTGAGCAACGGCACCGGTATCAAATACCCAGGAGTTACTACGAGTACTGGTAAGGTACACATCAATTACATGTATATCAAATATACCTTTAGTGTTGCCGGCCTTCTTGTCCGCTAAGTATTTGGGGCAGTTCCGCTTCTAGTGACCCTTCCCCTTGCAATAAAAGCACTCAGTCTCAGGCTTGGGTCCATTCTTTGACTTCTTCCCAGCAACTGGCTTACCGGGCGCGGCAACATCTTTGCCGTCCTTCTTGAAGTTCTTCTTACCCTTGCCCTTCTTGAACTTAGTGGTCTTATTGACCATCAACACTTGATGTTCTTTCTTGATTTCAACCTCTGCTGACTTCAGCATTGAGAATACTTCAGGAATGGTCTTCACCATCCCCCGTATATTGTAGTTCAACACAAAGCTCTTGTAGCTCGGTGGGAGCGACTAAAGGATTCTGTCAATGACCGCCTCTTCCGGGAGGTTGATCTCCAACTGGGACAGACGGTTGTGCAACCCAGACATTTTGAGTATGTGCTCACTGACAGAACTGTTTTCCTCCATCTTACAACTATAGAACTTGTTGGAGACTTCATATCTCTCGACCCGGGCATGAGCTTGGAAAACCATTTTCAGCTCCTCGAACATCTCATATGCTCCGTGCTTCTCAAAACGCTTTTGGAGCCCCAGTTCTAAGCTGTAAAGCATGCCGCACTGAACGAGGGAGTAATCATCAGCACGTGATTGCCAAGTGTTCATAACGTCTTGGTTCTCTGGGATGGGTGCTTCACCTAGCGGTGCATCTAGGACATAATCTTTCTTGGCTGCTATGAGGATGATCCTTAGGTTCCGGACCCAGTCTGAATAGTTGCTGCCATCATCTTTCAGCTTGGTTTTCTCTAGGAACGCGTTGAAGTTCATGTTGACATGAGCGTTGGCCATTTGATCAACATGACATATTTTGCAAAAGTTTTAGACTAAGTTCATGATAATTAAGTTCATCTAATCAAATTATTTAATGAACTCCCACTCAGATTAGACATCCCTCTAGTCATCTAAGTGTTACACGATCCGAGTCGACTAGGCCGTGTCCGATCATCACGTGAGACGGACTAGTCATCATCGGTGAACATCTCCATGTTGATTGTATCTTCCATACGACTCATGTTCGACCTTCCGGTCTCTGTGTTCCGAGGCCATGTCTGTACATGCTAGGCTCGTCAAGTTAACCCTAAGTGTTCTGCATGTGTAAATCTGTCTTACACCCGTTGTATGTGAACGTAAGGATCTATCACACCCGATCATCACGTGGTGCTTCGAAACGACGAACTTTAGCAACGGTGCACAGTTAGGGGGAACACTTTCTTGAAATTATTATAAGGGATCATCTTATTTACTACCGCCGTTCTAAGTAAACAAGATGCATAAAACATAATAAACATCACATGCAATTATATAGTAGTGACATGATATGGCTAATATCATATAGCTCCTTCGATCTCCATCTTCGGGGCTCCATGATCATCTTCCTCACCGGCATGACACCATGATCTCCATCATCATGATCTCCATCATTGTGTCTTCACGAAGTTGTCACGCCAACGACTACTTCTTCTTCTATGGCTAACGCGTTTAGCAATAAAGTAAAGTAATTTACATGGCGTTCTTCAATGACACGCAGGTCATACAGAAAATAAAGACAACTCCTATGGCTCCTGCCGGTTGTCATACTCATCGACATGCAAGTCGTGATTCCTATTACAAGAACATGATCTCATACATCACAATATATCATTCATCATTCATCAGAACTTCTGGCCATATAACATCACATGACAATTGCTGCAAAAACAAGTTAGACGTCCTCTAATTGTTGTTGCATCTTTTACGTGGCTGCAATTGGGTTCTAGCAAGAACGTTTTCTTACCTACGAATAACCACAACGTGATTTTTTATCAACTTCTATTTACCCTTCATAAGGACCCTTTTCATCTAATCCGCTCCAACTAAAGTAGGAGAGACAGACACCCGCTAGCCACCTTATGCAACTAGTGCATGTCAGTCGGTGGAACCTGTCTCACGTAAGCATACGTGTAAGGTCGGTCCGGGCCGCTTCAACCCATAATACCGCTAAAGCAAGAAAAGACTAGTAGCGGCAAGCAAGTTGACAAGATCTACGCCCACAACAAAATTGTGTTCTACTGGTGCAATAGAGAACTACGCATAGACCTAGCTCATGATGCCACTGTTGGGGAACGTTGCAGAAAATAAAAATTTTCCTACGGTTTCACCAAGATCCATCTATGAGTTCATCAAAGCAACGAGTGAAAGGGGAGATGCATCTACGTACCACTTTGTAGATCGCGAGCGGAAGCGTTCAAAAGAACGGGGTTGAAGTAGTCGTTCTCGTTGTGATCCTATCACTGGAGATCCTAGCGCCGAACGGACGGCACCTACGTGTTCAACACACGTACGGTCAACGTGACGTCTCCTCCGTCTTGATCCAGCAAGGGGGAAGGAGAGGTTGATGATGATCCAGCAGCACGACGGCATGGTGGTGGATGCAGCAGAACTCCGGCAGGGCTTCGCCAAGCTGCTGCGGGAGGAGGACGAGGTGTAGCAGGGGGAGGGAGGTGACAAGACTTGGGGTCCGGCTGCCCTCCCCCTTGCCCTCCTTTATATAGGCCCCCAAGGGGGGCACCGGCCCTGGGAGTTCAATCTCCCAAGGGGGGCGGCGGCCAAGGGGGGTGGAGTGCCCCCCAAGGCAAGTGGTGCGCCCCCCCCCCCC
>NC_041389.1:621938951-621941917 GCF_002162155.2 Triticum dicoccoides
CCTAGGGTTTCCAACCCTAGGCACAGGGGGGCCAAGGGGGGCGCACCAGCCCACTAGGGGCTGGTTCCCCTCCCACTTCAGCCCACGGGGCCTTCCGGGATAGGTGGCCCCACCCGGTGGACCCCTGGGACCCTTCCGGTGGTCCCGGTACAATACCGGGTGACCCCGAAACTTTCCTGATGGCCGAAACAGCACTTCCTATATAGGTTTCTTTACCTCCAGACCATTCCGGAACTCCTCGTGACGTCCGGGATCTCATCCGGGACTCCGAACAACATTCGGTTTGCTGCATACTCATATTCATACAACCCTAGCATCACCGAACCTTAAGTGTGTAGACCCTACGGGTTCGGGAGACATGCAGACATGACCGAGACGGCTCTCCGGTCAATAACCAATAGCGGGATCTAGATACCCATGTTGGCTCCCACATACTCCTCGATGATCTCATCGGATGAACCACGATGTCGAGGGTTCAAGCAACCCTGTATACTATTCCCTTTGTCAGACGGTATGTTACTTGCCCGAGACTCAATCGTCGGTATCCCAATACCTCGTTCAGTCTCGTTACCGGCAAGTCACTTTACTCGTACCGTAATGCATGATCCACCAGACACTTGGTCACCTTGACCTCACTATGATGATGCACTACCGAGTGGGCCCAGTGATACCTCTCCATAATACGGAGTGACAAATCCCAGTCTCGATCCGTGTCAACCCAACAGACACTTTCGGAGATACCTGTAGTGCACCTTTATAGTCACCCAGTTACGTTGTGACGTTTGGTACACCCAAAGCACTCCTACGGTATCCGGGAGTTACACGATCTCATGGTCTAAGGAAGAGATACTTGACATTAGAAAAGCTCTAGCAAAACGAACTACACGATCTTTGTGCTATGCTTAGGATTGGGTCTTGTCCATCACATCATTCTCCTAATGATGTGATCCCGTTGTCAACGACATCTAATGTCCATAGTCAGGAAACCATGACTATCTGTTGACCAACGAGCTAGTCAACTAGAGGCTTACTAGGGACGTATTGTGGTCTATGTATTCACACGTGTATTACGATTTCCAGATAATACAATTATAGCATGAATAAAAGACAATTATCATGAACAAGGAAATATAATAATAATCCTATTATTATTGCCTCTAGGGCATATTTCAAACAAGTAAGACTCTTGATACTGCCCAGAGAAATTATGCTACTACTGAAAAAGAGTTCTTAGCAGTTGTGTTTGCATGTGATAAGTTCAGACCTTATATTGTTGATTCCAAAGTTACTATTCACACTGATCATGCTCCTATTAAATATCTTATGGAAAAGAAAGATGCTAAGCCTAGACTCATTAGATGGGTTCTCTTGCTCCAAGAATTTGACTTGCAAATTATTGATAGAACGGGAGCTGGGAACCCCGTTGCAGATAACTTGTCTAGGTTAGAGAATGTTCTTGATGACCCACTACCTATTAATGATAGCTTTCCTGATGAACAACTAGTGGTCGTCAATGCTTCTCGTACTGCTCCTTGGTATGCTAATTATGCTAATTACATTGTTGCTAAATATTTAACGCCTAGTTTCACATACCACCAAAAGAAAAAGTTCTTTTATGATTTAAGAAATAACTTCTGGGCTGATCCACACCTTTATAAAGAAGGAGTAGATGGTGTTATTAGACGGTGTGTGCCTGAGCATGAACAAGAACATATTCTACATAAGTGTCACTCTGAATCTTATGGAGGACACCACGTTGGAGATAGAACTGCACACAAGGTACTACAATCTGGTTTTTATTGGCCTACTCTCTTCAAAGATGCTCGTAAGTTTGTCTTATCTTGTGATGAATGTCAAAGAATAGGTAACATTAGTTGACGTCAAGAAATGCCTATGAATTATTCTCTTGTTATTGAACCGTTTGATGTTTGGGGCTTTGATTATATGGGGCCTTTTCCTACCTCTAATGGTTATACACATATTTTAGTTGCCGTTGATTACGTTACTAAGTGGGTAGAAGCTATTCCAACTAGTAGTGCTGATCATAACACTTCTATTAAAATGCTTAAAGAAGTTATTTTTCCGAGGTTTGGAGTCCCTAGATATCTTATGACTGATGGTGGTTCACATTTCATTCATGGTGCTTTCCGTAAGATGCTCGCTAAGTATGATGTCAATCATAGAATAGCATCTACTTATCATCCGCAGTCTAGTGGTCAAGTAGAGTTGAGCAATAGAGAGCTCAAATTAATTTTGCAAAAGACTGTGAATAGATCTAGAAAGAATTGGTCCAAAAAACTTGATGATGCATTATGGACCTATAGAACTGCATACAAAAATCCTATGGGTATGTCTCCGTATAAGATGGTTTATGGAAAAGCGTGTCATTTACCTCTTGAACTTGAACATAAAGCATATCGGGCTATTAAAGATCTCAATTATGACTTCACGCTTGCCGGTGAGAAGAGGTTATTTGATATTAGCTCACTTGATGAATGGAGAACCCAAGCCTATGAGAATGCCAAGCTTTTCAAAGAAAAAGTCAAACGCTGGCATGATAAGAGGATACAAAAGCGTGAGTTTAACGTAGGAGATTATGTGTTATTATTCAACTCTCGTTTAAGATTTTTTGCAGGAAAACTTCTCTCAAAATGGGAAGGTCCCTACGTTATCAAGGAGGTCTATCGTTCTGGTGCCATAAAAATCAACAACTTCGAAGGCACAGATCCGACGGTGGTAAATGGTCAAAGAATTAAACACTATATTTCAGGTAATCCTATCAATGTTGAAACTAATATTATTGAAACCGTAACCCCTGAGGAATACATAAGGGACACTTTCCAAAATGTTCCAGACTCCGAAAAGTCATAGGTATGTGGTACGGTAAGTAAACCGACTCCAAAACAACTCCAATGGCAATTTTTATCACTTTTGGAATATTTAAGAATTTTAGGAAGAAAGAAGTA
>NC_041389.1:621942190-621947270 GCF_002162155.2 Triticum dicoccoides
GGGCACCTTGTGTGCCTCCCGGACTCCGTTTTCTTGCACGTTACGTATTTTGGTCGGTAAAAATTCATTATATATACTCCCGAAGGTTTTGACCACCGTATCACGCAAATATCCTCTGTTTTTGTTTCGAGCTGTTTCTGTTTCAGATCTAAGAGCATCATGTCGTCTCCAAGCGCTCCCAAGGACAAGTTTTTCGAGAGGGTTATCAACCCCTATCTTTCGGAGGTGCTGCAACACCCTCAAACCATTAAGATGCGTGGGGGGGTGCTGCACATCCACGATGTGGAGGGACCAAGGCGTACCGGGAGCGTGGAGGAAAGGCTCAAAGCCGTGGAGCAGCAAGTTTTCAAGTGCCAAGGGATGGTGGAGCGTGGACTCAACGCCAACCAGATGATGATCATGGAGTTCACCCATAACCATAAGCTAGATGCCAAAGTCATTGGGGAGACCATCTTCAAGTTTCAAGAGAAAATCGAGCACCTCCAAGCCCAGATCTATGACTTGTAGAATCAGAACTGTGAGTATGAATATAGATTCAAGAGGATGAGTTTGGCTGCAGATTTAAGGATCCCGGAGACTCGATCATCCTTCTATGATGGAGAGCCCATGCCTTGGAAGATGGATGACAAGCCTACATCATCAACAACTCCTACTTCACCACCTCCGAGGACATAATCACATGGGTATGGGCACTCCCCTTGGCAACTGCCAAGCTTGGGGGAGGTGCCCCGGTATTTAGTTCGATCCTTTTAGTAGTATCTTGATCTAGAAGTTTTGATATCAAGTAGTTTGAGTTTTGCTTTGTGATCTCTTTATGTAATCGAGTCCGTTAGCTATTTATAATAAAGATTAATGTTGAGTCAAGGGCTTTGCTATGTGCTATGATCTTGAGAAAGTAGAAAGAATAAAAGAGTTCATATTGATCTTATGGATAGTGATAACTTCACACATAGAAAGTATGAGGCATAAAAATTGTTGGGAGTTGATGAACGTAGCCTTGGTCATCGTTGCAATTAATAGGAAGTGATAAGGAAAGAGGGGTTCACATATAAATATATTATCTTGGACATCTTTTATGATTGTGAAGCACTCATTAAGTATGACATGCTAAAAGAGTTGATGTTGGACAAGGAAGACAACGTAATGGTTTATGTTTTCCGACATCTCAGTTAAAGTATATTGTCATTGACCTTCCAAACATGTTGATCTTGCCTTTCCCCCTCATGCTAGCCAAATTCCTAGCACCAAGTAGAGATACTACTTGTGCTTCCAAATACCCTTAAACCCAGTCTTGCCATGAGAGTCCACCATATCTACCTATGGCTTGAGTAAGATCCTTCAAGTAAGTTGTCATCGGTGCAAGCAATAAAAATTGCTCTCTAATTATGTATGACTTATTAGTGCGGAGAAAATAAGCTTTGTACGAACTTGTTGTGGAAGTAATAAAAGCGACGGACTGCATAATAAAGGTCCACATACAAGGGGCAATATAAAGTGATGTTCTTTTGCATTAAGATTTCATGCATCAACCCTAAACACGCATGACAACCTCTGCTTCCGAAGGGCCTATCTTTTACTTTATGTTTTTACTTTATGCTTGAGTCAAGGTGATCCTCACCTTTCCCTTTTTCATTTTATCCTTTGGCAAGCTCCTCGTGTTTGAAAGATCGTGATACATATATCCAATTGGATGTTCGTTAGCATGGGCTATTATTGTTGACATCACCTAAAGGTGAATACGTTGGGAGGCAACACAATAAGCCCATATCTTTCTCAAGTGTCCGGCTGAAACTCCATAACCACAAGTATTGCGTGAGTGTTAGCAATTGTAGAAGACTATATGATAGTTGAGTATGTGGACTCGCTAAAAAGCTCCATTGTTGACTCTTTCTGATGTTACGATAAATTGCAATTGCTTCAATGACTGAGATTATAGTTTTTTAGTTCCCAATGAAGTTTTTGAACCATACTTGACATTGTGAATGGCTTGTTACTTGAGCATAGGAAATCATCTGACAAAATCTACATTATGTTGTTGTTATTAGAATGATCATGATGCCCTCATGTCCGTATTTTATTTTTATCGACACCTCTATCTCTAAACATGTGGACATATTTTTCGATTTTTCGGCTTCTGCTTGAGGACAAGCGAGGTCTAAGCTTGGGGGAGTTGATACGTCCATTTTGCATCATGCTTTTATATCAATATTTATTGCATTATGGGCTGTTACTACACATTTTATCTCAATACTTATGGCTATTCTCTCTTATTTTACAAGGTTTACCATGAAGAGGGGGAATGCCGGCAGCTGGAATTCTGGTTGGAAAAGGAGCAAACGTTGAAAACCTATTTTGCACAACTCCAAAAGTCCTGAAACTCCACGAAACAACTTTTTGGAATTTATAAGAATTTCTGAGCGAAAGAAATAGGATAGGGGGCCCACACCCTGTCTAGGAGATAGGGGGGCGCCCCCCCCCCTATAGGGCGCGCCCCCTATCTCTCGGGCCCTTGGTGGGCCTCCGGCGTCCATCTTCTGCTATATCATCACTTTTACCCTAGAAAAAATCGTGGGCAAGCTTATGGGATGAAACTCCGTCGCCACGAGGCGGAACCTTGGCAGAATCTATCTAGGGCTCTGGCGGGGCTGTTCTGCCGGGGACACTTCCCTCCGGGAGGGGGAAATCATCATCAAAGATCCTCTCATAGAGAGGGGGTCAATCTCCATCAACATCTTCACCAGCACCATCTCCTCTAAAACCCTAGTTCATCTCTTGTATCCAATCTTGTATCCAAAACCACAAATTGGTACCTGTGGGTTGCTAGTAGTGTTGATTACTCCTTGTAGTTGATACTTATTGGTTTACTTGGTGGAAGATCATATGTTCAGATCCTTTATGCATATTATTACTCCTCTGATCATGAACATGAATATGCTTTGTGAGTAGTTACGTTTGTTCCTGATGACATGGGTGAAGTCTTGCTATTAGTAGTCATGTGAATTTGGTATTCATTCGATATTTTGATGAGATGTATGTTGTCTTTTCCTCTAGTGGTGTTATGTGAACATAGACTACATGACACTTCACCATTATTTGGGCCTAGAGGAAGGCATGGGGAAGTAATAAGTAGATGATGGGTTGCTAGAGTGACAGAAGCTTAAACCCTAGTTTATGTGTTGCTTCGTTAGGGGCTATTTTGGATCCACATGTTTCATGCTATGGTTAGGTTTACCTTAATACTTTTGTTGTAGTTGCGGATGCTTGCAATAGGGGTTAATCATAAGTGGGATGCTTGTCCAAGTAAGGGCAGTACCCAAGCACCGGTCCACCCACATATCAAATTATCAAAGTACCGAACGCGAATCATATGAATGTGATGAAAACTAGCTCGACGATAATTCCCAATGTGTCTTCGGGAGCTCCTTTATCATTATTAGAAGTTGTCCAGGCTTATCCTTTGCTACATAAAGGATTGGGCCACCTTGCTGCACTTTATTTACTTTATTTTACTTGTTGCTCGTTACTATTTATCTTATCACAAAACTATCTATCACCTATAATTTCAGTGCTTGCAGAAAACCTTACTGAAAACCGCTTATCATTTCCTTCTGCTCCTCGTTGGGTTCGACACTCTTACTTATCGAAAGGACTACGATAGATCCCCTACACTTGTGGGTCATCACACCACCGTGTTCGGCGTGAGGTTGTGCGGCTGGAGTTGGTAGAACTGAAAGAAGGAGCGGAAGAAGCCGCTCGCTGGCACGCCGAAGCCGCAAAGGAAATGCGACCAGAAGACGACGTGTTCGCCGTCTTCCGGCGCTGGCGAGATCTCCCTCTTGGGAGGAGTGCGTACCTCTATGAATCCCTCGCCAGGCAGCCGCCGCATTTGGCGGAGGAAATCGAGGTGATCCTCGTGAACGTTGGAGCCATCCCAGGCGTCGGCGCTTGCCCACTCGCGGGCCATGAGAGTTTGAAGAACGATGGAGGCGCGGCGCGACAACAAACACGCAAGCCCGCGGTGGAGCAACGATGCTGCGCGGTGGATGGGATCGGCGACGGCGAGGTGCGGCGGCATCAGAGAGAAGAAGTGGGAAATGGCGAAGGGAGAGGAGGGCGTGTGTGCATCTTCCACCCTCCTTGTCCCCCTACTTATAGCCCCTGGCGGTGGACCCGAGGGGGAGGGACATGGGGGTCGTGGGATTAACTGCACCCACGACCCCACGACCCCGCATTTATCGCGCAGTAACAGCGCACATTAACTGTGCCCCGGAATCCCAACCGTCTGCCTCGGCCACAACGGATCCGCGCGCGTGCCGAGGCCTGGTAGTGGCAGGCCCCAGCCTGCAGCGACGTCCCGTCGCGCACGTGGGCTGGCAGGCTGGCCCGGCTAGTTGGCGCCGCGTGGCGCGCGGTCAGCGGGCGGCTGGCCTCGCGCCCGGCTAGCGCGCCACCTAACTCCCGCCTTTGCATTTCAGAATCACCAGGCAGCATGCTTGATCGTGGACGACTCCTAACTGTCGGCTCCTCGGAGTAGGAAGCTGATGTGGCTTCTCGCCCTTTCAGCCGCGACACCCCACCAGCTTCGGGGACTACTGTTGGAGTAAATGATCATGGGTAGCCCAATCTGCTTGTGACGCCCGGGTATTTAAGCTACAGTGAACCTCTGCTAATGATGCCACGTCACCTCGTTTACTGTTGCTAATCTCGCGTCGGTTCGAAACTTTTCAAATTAAAATTTTAAATATTGTCAAACATTAAAAGTTTTCAAACATCAAAACAAAAATGTTCGGTCTGTGCCAAAAATGGCATAGGTAATTATAGTGCAGTAAACACATTTTTATAAAATGCCTAAATACTTTTAAATGAATTAAAACAGAAAACAAATAATAAAAGAAAATACAAAAGGTAAAAAACGAAACAAAAGAAAAGGGACCCCCCCAATGGGCCAACCGGCCCAGCTGACAGCCAGGCCAGCCCACTGGCCCAGCCGGCCGACCCGCCCCACTCCCTTATCCCCTCACACCCGCAAACCCTACCCCCCCCCCCGTCGCCCCCACTTCCCCCCCCCTCTCTCGATTCA
>NC_041389.1:621947819-621955096 GCF_002162155.2 Triticum dicoccoides
GCGGCCTCCTCTCGGCGCCCTCCTCCGGCGACCGTCCGCCCTGCCGTGGTCGGCGCCTCGCCGTGGCCACCGGCCTCCCCTACTCCCCTCGCCCTGCCGACTCCGCCCACCCCCCCCTGGGCGTGCGCCCAAACGAACGGGTGCGGGTTGCGCCCGAACCCGCACCGCCCTGTGCCCGCTAGCCCCCCCGGGCCACTGATTAGGGGGCCCCGCCCCATAACGGTTTTTTAAAAAAATAATAAAAAATAAAAAAATAAATATATATATTAAATAAATAAATGAATAATAACTAAAATAATTAAAATATTAATTAATTAATTAATTAAGTTAATTAATCCTGATTAGATTAACCTAATCACTAATTAAAATTAACTAATCTGTAATTAAACTAAACAGAGAATGACAGGTCGGTCCCACTGGACCCACACGTCAGGTTGACCAGGTCAATGGTCAACGTTGACTACTGACATCACCCTGATGTCATGCTGACGTCAGCTTTTACTGTTCTGGATAATGTTGGGTTAAATAATTAATTAAATTCCAGAAATTAATAAAATCTTTAGAAAATCATATCTTTTAATCCGTAACTCGGATTGAAATATTTTCAACATGAAAGTTGCTCAGAACGACGAGACGAACCCGCATACGCAGTCCGTTCGTCCGCCTCACACCCCTAACCTATCAAACTCACAACTTTCCCCCTCCGGCTCCTCTGCCCGAAAACACGAAACACCGGGGATATTTTCCTGGATGTTTCCCCCCTTAACCGGTACCACCTCATACCACGTTAGGGAACGCCTAGCATCGTTACATGTCATGTCATGCATCGATATGCATCTGTTTACATGGTATTCATTGTTTCTTCCCCCTCTTCTCTCCCGTAGACTACGAGACCGACACTGCTGCTGCCCAGTTCGACTACGGTGTTGACGACCCCTCTCTCTTGCCAGAGCAACCAGGCAAGCCCCCCCTTTGATCACCAGATATCGCCTACTCTTCTCTATACTGCTTGCATTAGAGTAGTGTAGCATGTTACTGCTTTCAGTTAATCCTATACTGCTGCATAGCCTGTCCTTGCTACTACTGTTGTTACCTTTACCTGCTATCCTACTGCTTAGTATAGGATGCTAGTGTTCCATCAGTGGCCCTACACTCTTGTCCGTATGCCATGCTATACTACTGGGCTGTGATCACTTCGGGAGGTGATCACGGGCATATACTATATACTTTACACTGTTACATTACCTGTGATACTGTTCGGAGATGGGGGCTGAAAGGACAGGTGGCTCCATCCCGGTAGAGGTGGGCCTGGGTTCCCGACGGTCCCCGACTGTTACTTTGTGGTGGAGCGACAAGGCAGGTTGAGACTACCTGGGTGAGAGGTGGGCCTGGCCCTGTTCGGCGTTCGCGGATACTTAACACGCTTAACGAGATCTTGGTATTTGATCTGAGTCGGCTACGAGCCTATACGCACTAACCATCTACGTGGGAGTAGTTATGGGTATCCCGGCGTCGTGGTATCAGCCTAAGCACTTCGTGACGCCAGCGACTGAGTGGCACGCGCCGGATTGGAACGTAAGCCTGCTCTTGTATTAAGGGGGCTAGTTCTGCTTTCGGCCGCGTACGCAACGTGCAGGTGTGCTATGGGCGATGGGCCCAGACCCCTGTGCGCTTAGGTTTAGACCGGCGTGCTGGCCTCTCTGTTGAGCCTAGGCGGGGCTGCGACGTGTTGATCTTCCGCGGCCGGGCATGACCCAGGAAAGTGTGTCCGGCCAAATGGGATCAAGCGTGTTGGGTAAGTTGGTGCACCCCTGCAGGGAAGTTAATCTATTCGAATAGCCGTGATCTTCGGTAACAGGACGACTTGGAGTTGTACCTTGACCTTATGACAACTAGAATCGGATACTTAATAAAACACACCCTTCCAAGTTCCACAGACAACCCGGTGATCGCTTTTCCACAGGGCGACGAGGGGAGGATCGCCGGGTAGGATTATGCTATGCGATGCGACTGGAGATGCGACTGGAGATGCTACTTGGAGATGCTACTTGGAGATGCTACTTGGAGGACTTCAATCTACTCTCTTCTACATGCTGCAAGACGGAGGCTGCCAGAAGCGTAGTCTTCGACAGGATTAGCTATCCCCCTTTTATACTGGCATTCTGCAGTTCAGTCCAGCGATATGGCCCTTTACACATATACCCATGCATATGTAGTGTAGCTCCTTGGTTGCGAGTACTTTGGATGAGTACTCACGGTTGCTTTTCTCCCTCTTTACCGCTTTCCCTTCTACCTGGTTGTCGCAACCAGATGCTGGAGCCCTGGAGCCAGACGCCACCGTCGACGATGATTCCTACTACACTGGAGGTGCCTATTACTACGTGCAGCCCGCTGACGACGACCAAGAGTAGTTAGGAGGATCCCAGGCAGGAGGCCTGCGCCTCTTTCGATTTGTATCCCAGTTTGTGCTAGCCATCTTATGGCAACTTGTTTAACTTATGTCTGTACTCAGATATTGTTGCTTCCGCTGACTCGTCTATGATCGAGCACTTGTATTCGAGCCCTCGAGGCCCCTGGCTTGTATTATGATGCTTGTATGACTTATTTATGTTTTAGAGTTGTGTTGTGATATCTTCCCGTGAGTCCCTGATCTTGATCGTACACATTTGCGTGCATGATTAGTGTACGATTGAATCGGGGGCGTCACAAGTTGGTATCACAGCCGACTGCCTGTAGGAATCCCCCTTTCCAACTCCTTGGCCGAAGTCGAGTCTAGTCGTTGAAAAACTTTTACTAACATGGTTGTGTGGCCCATGGGCCCACGTCGCCATCGGGTGGTAGTAGGATCTTTTACTCCTCGACCTATACTCTGGGACTCTGATCTCTCTACTATTCGGGTTAAATGAATTTTCTAACTCTAAGATTAGGATCTCGTGATCGCATCCACCCGGAGAGCCCCTTACTGCAGAGGATCGCTTGCTACATCAGAAGATTCCGAAGATACTCTCTGATGTTCTCTCGAGACTTTGTGCCCATCACTTTTGCTATTCCTGACCACCGATAAATCCGTATGGATAACTACTTACACTTGCCATTCATATGATCATCCCCCATTGATCTTGTTATTACAAGATACCCCGAAATTTTCTCTATTGTTCCGAGAATACTTTGTGCCTACTGCCTAGCAGTTCTTTGCCACATGAATACCCCCTTCAAATAAATTCTCGCACTTATCGAGTATCCGCTCATCCCCCAGTTGTTCATGTGTTACACAAAAGTCTTCGAAATACCACCCGATATTCCGAAAATCCTCAGCAACCTATTGCTCTGGAATTTCTTGTTTGCTTTCATTATGATTAATCCCATAAGTATAGAAATCTTATTGACATTCCTTGTCATTATCATTTTGAGTCTGTTGACTCAATATGTTGCGAATACACACAATCATCATTGATCCTTATAAATTACCTTTCCGGCTGAGCTTCCATTCTTTTAACTGGAATTGGTTCTCGACCAATCCAATTGTCATTGATTGTACCCTAAGGCTATTCAACTTATCCATCCCTAATCAGAGCATTGCTTCTGATCCCTTGATTTGGAAATCATAATTCCTTTGCATTTGACAATTGAGTTAGTCAGTTGTTTCTATAATCTGATCTCCTTGCATTCTTCTTCCTCTAGTTGAGTACCGATACTCGTATCAGATCCTTTGTGGACCATCAAGTCCTTTGTTGGATTGTTATCCGACAGTGTCCTTCACATTTGATCACCTTGTGAGTTCTTCCCCTGATACATAATGCCTTTGTTAAGTTGTATCCTCTGCTTGGCCAACTATGCTCTGCTTTTGGGCTTGTGTTATTTACTCTTGAAACTTGTGGTATATGTTTCTAAGAAGCCCCTATGGGTTGAACATATGCCTTCTCTAAACCGTGTGAACCCGAAAGTTTTCACGAGTCATACTCTTCTGGTGCTTCACCAGATAAAATTTCAACACTACAACTTCATCGAACGTGAGAAGTGAATGAAAGGTTATGCATTGGAGAAGTGGGAGTCGACCTTGAACCTTGCGTTCATGCCCATGGACACGATGCTAATCTTATCATGGGTGCTCCTCTTAAACCCTCTTTGGTATAAGTTCTTATATCTGGGATTCGGCCTTTTGCAATCGTGGTTCCGGCCATGTTCTCCTTTTAAATACCGTTTCTTGGACAAGTTGAAGTACTTGTCTTCTGCAGATCATTGCACCTGTCCAACCTTTACTTTGCTCTACTGTTGAGTATTAAACTCTGGTATCTCAAGAATATCATGGAACTGCATAACTTATTATGGGTTCTTCATCAACTATTAATTCTCACTGATTCCAATTTTCTCGGGTTCTGGGTTGTCGTCAATCGAGAACACCGATTCCACATTTCGGTTCGATAACCCTAAGTAATTTTCGTTGCTTATGAGTTTAATATTCCTTCCCGTCATTCCTAGCCTGTTCGGCTATATCATTATCATGCTTAACTTTAACTGTGCTACCTGGTCCGTAATCCCGGATCACAACTTTCGATGATGAGCTAAGCTTACGTCGATCTTCCTCGTCATATCAGTTCGCCTTGGACAACAAGCTTGATATCAAGTTTGTGTCCTACCCATGGTTCCAATAACCTTCCGCTTCATCATTCCTTTGACTTGATGTCGTCGCTGATTGATTACATCTTCATGAAATCTATCGACGAATGTGTCGTGATCATCATCAACCTTATGAGCTCTTCCAGGATATCAATTGAGTTCATGATGAGAAATGCCATCCTTGCCCCGATGAATTGTGTCATCTTTGACCACTTTATTGCCTTCCGTTCAACACAAACTTGTTCGTGTTTTGTGTTATACCTTGAGATCCTTGCTACCCAGCACTGTTCTTCTTTACCTTGGAGAATTACCGCCTTTTATGTCAAGAATGTCGTGGGAATTTCACCACCTCTTAAGAATTCTTGGTATAGTGATACTTCTCACCGTCACCATTCTTTCATGGTCCTCGTGTGGATTCCAACCGGGGTACCAACAAGTGAACGGTGATGTTTGGATCCTGCACTTCTAGCAACCCTGTTGCTTTGAAGTTAATGGTCGGCTGTTCATTCTTAGACTATTGATTATTAAATCACCATTCTGACATTGGTCATGCAACCCAACCCGTATTTCGGGTGCACCTTTCAACCAATGTTTAAATTGGGTATGTTTTCCTCGAGCATATCCCCTTATATCATTTCATCTGACAAATGTTATCTCCATAATTGTGGAAATCCACCTGTTTGCAAATCTGGATGAATTTTCGCTGAGTCCATCAGCCACCTCCTCTTCCTCTCCTTGGTTTAATGATGAACTCTTGTTTCGGAACTCGATTCCATATTATAATTCCCGAGAATCTTACAATGTCATCTCGACAATTTGTGTTGCACCTTTCTTCTCAGGCATCCTGAGTCCGAGGCATCATGACACCAATTGGATCTGAATCTCGGTCAGATATGATGGTTGGGACAACTTTCCAGGAGTTATGTTGTTTGTCCTTTGATGAACCGGTAACATGATGTCATGCCTAGCACCCCCCCCTGGCTGGAGGACCTATCATTATGATTTCTTTTGCAAGGATAACCATTCCTCCTGGAGGAAGTGGTAGGACTTATTTTATAAGTTACTCCTGATGGATCATTGGTGTATCCGAAGTCGGGCCCTTGATTGAAACACCATATCATTGCTACCTGAAGCATGTCTGTGGTACTCCGTTCATCACCAAGAACATTTGAAGCACAATGCTAAATTATCTTTATCAATTATCCAAACACCGTTGTATGGGTAATGTCATGAAATTTTTCTCCCCTTACCTAAAATGGTTTTCTACCTACTATCCTGTCATGGATATCATCTGCTTGTCCTTGGGAAGGATATACCCCTGGAAAATGTGTTTAAACACATTTTTCCTTTCCATTGATCTGGTTAAATCCGATAATCATATCTTCCTTTCCATTGTTTGGTTTAACCTTTCTTGTGATCTATGAGATCTAAGCAGTAATATTCTCCTACTTTTGTAAACACCTCGGTGTACAATTCTATCAGAAAGACCCTGTTATTTTGGTGATGACATTCCGGTAACCACCGATGGACGAGAACTTTGCCTATTGGTCTGCCTTGTTCAACGAGCAGGAAGATGGTTCTCTTCGTCCCTCGCCCTTGGTACCGACATTGTTGCCGACATAACTGTCAGGCTATCCTCTAACATGCCTTGCTTACATGATTGTGCAAGACGTCACTACCTTTCCTACTTTTAACCCACATGGTGGGCCCATAACCCACAATTCCACAGGATCGAAACCTGACCCTCCTGTACCCCCTTTCCCAAAAACAATACTCACGCTTGGCTTCGTGTGTAATTCGCGAGCCACCTTCCTAGTGATCTATTCCGGTATCAGATGCAATACTTAACTCTTGATGCTTTGAACCCCTTTCGCACTCTTTTCCGGCATCGAACGATTGTCTATCCGCTTGGAACTCCTTGTTGTACCTTCTTACTTTGCTCATGATACATTCTTAAGTTTTAGTTCGAGAGTTACTTTCCGCCACCTTCCCTATTGTTATCTACAGGCTAAGCAACCTTGTAGAGGTCTGTTCTTCCGAAGTTAACCCTTATAATTTTCGTAAGTACGATGGAGTTCCTGAAGGAAGGACGACAACCTCATCATGATGTATTGATGCATAGGAATGAAGACATCAACGCTATGGATCTACCACTTCAAGAAGAGCAACCAAGACCGAGAAGATTCGTTAAAATTTCGTAACCAAATCCATTCCCCCTTACTCCCGCTCCTAAATATTGGGACGAGATTTCTTGTAGTGGAGGAGAATTGTGACGCCCGGGTATTTAAGCTACAGTGAACCTCTGCTAATGATGCCACGTCACCTCGTTTACTGTTGCTAATCTCGCATCGGTTCGAAACTTTTCAAATTAAAAATTTAAATATTGTCAAACATCAAAAGTTTTCAAACATCAAAACAAAAATGTTCGGTCTGTGCCACAAATGGCATAGGTAATTATAGTGCAGTAAACACATTTTTATAAAATGCCTAAATACTTTTAAATGAATTAAAACAGAAAACAAATAATAAAAGAAAATACAAAAGGTAAAAAAACGAAACAAAAGAAAAGGGACCCCCCCCAATGGGCCAACCGGCCCAGCTGACAGCCAGGCCAGCCCACTGGCCCAGCCGGCCGACCCGCCCCACTCCCTTATCCTCTC
>NC_041389.1:621956192-621958222 GCF_002162155.2 Triticum dicoccoides
AAATAAATAAATATATTAAATAAATAAATGAATAATAACTAAAATAATTAAAATATTAATTAATTAATTAATTAAGTTAATTAATCCTGATTAGATTAACCTAATCACTAATTAAAATTAACTAATCTGTAATTAAACTAAACAGAGAATGACAGGTGGGTCCCACTGGACCCACACGTCAGGTTGACCAGGTCAATGGTCAACGTTGACTGCTGACATCACCCTGATGTCATGCTGACGTCAGCTTTTACTGTTCTGGATAATGTTGGGTTAAATAATTAATTAAATTCCAGAAATTAATAAAATCTTTAGAAAATCATATCTTTTAATCCGTAACTCGGATTAAAATATTTTCAACATGAAAGTTGCTCAGAACGACGAGACGAACCCGCATACGCAGTCCGTTCGTCCGCCTCACACCCCTAACCTATCGAACTCGCAACTTTCCCCCTCCGGCTCCTTTGCGCGAAAACACGAAACACCGGGGATATTTTCATCCGCATGATATTTCAAGACATCGGGGCCGGCTGCGTCCCTCAGATATCGAAGACAAGGGACCTCCTTCTTGTGGCCGGCTGCTAGAAGGCGGCGAAGCCTAAAGAGTGGCCCTGGCGTGGGCCGACTCCTAGCAGCCGGCCACCACAGCGGCCGACTCCTAGCAGGCGGCCCACCCTTGCGCCCTCAAAGTTTGCACCCACATAACAACGACGAGACGGGGCGTGGCTACAGTGCATCCTGCCACCCCTGAATCCAGGAATGAACGTGGCCACAGTGCAGCGTACCGGGTGGTCATCCCTAGCCCGGCACGGCACTGTTGCCATGCAGCCCATGACATCATCCATGACAAAGGGAGCCATGCTCCCATGACGGGCTGTCGGTACGGCTCGCAGGTGGCGGGCCCTACCTGTCCGTGAGATGCCAGAAGACGGCGAGCCCTGACCAGTCGGCATAGGGGGAGGTCGACTCCCAGCAGCCGGCCCTCCCTTTTCCTTGGAGTTTGTGCACCATTAATCTGATAAGACGGGGTGTGGATATAGTGAGCGCCTGCCAGGCGGCGGTACTGTAGCCACGCTCCCCCCGACCAAGCCCTCGTCATCAAAGGCAATGCTATAGAGGTGAGCAGCCAACAGGACCCACAAGCGATGGGCCCTACCTGTCGGTCGAGAGTCCGGCAGTCGACGGGACCCGTCAGTCGGCGGGCCCCAGCAGCCGGCGAAGAAGCCGGCGACCAGAGACATTGACGGCCCGGGCCTACAACCGACCGGATTACCATTGTACCCCTGGTGGTAGGCCTATATAAACCCCCCAGGGCACCCATGCAAAGGGTTCAACTTCTTAGAGAAAACACACATATAGAGAGAAGAGTAGAGCTAGCCTAGCCCTTCTTCCTCGTCTAACCAAACAGCTCAAGGAGCAAGTTTGTAGCTTCTTGTTGATCTAGTGACCATGCGGAGACCCCGCAGAGCAGGACTAGGGGTGTTATCTCCTAGGAGAGCCCCGAACCTGGGTAATATGTGTCGGCGTACATGTTTACGCCTTATCCCGTTTCCAGGCACCGGTGATGTCTTACTAGCTCCCACCATGATAAGCCATCTCTTGGCATATGTCGAACCAAACCCCCGACACCATAAAAATGTTGTTGTGGCTTGCCTTAGTGCAGAGGAGCTTCACACTCCTTCTGGATGCCTTCAAGACAAGCTTCACCTTCTGAAAATAAATAAAAAGACAAAAAGAAAATATCAAGAACACTTCTGAAAATTACCAGAAATTCTAGGCAGCAGAGAAAAATCCCATCTTGGGTGTGCTGCTAGGATTTTCCAGTAAGAACACAATGCAAAAAGAATCAACTCATTTGTACCTGTAGATTAGGAGTTACTACTGGTCAAAGTTCTGGTCAAATTTGATTAAATTTGAAAAAAAGAAAACCAGAAGGGGGAGGGTAATGTCGAAGGCGTAAACTGACTGGGCGCCACCACTCATAACGCTTCGGGCGCGGCCTGAGTGGCTGACATGGGGCCCCAACAGTCAGG
>NC_041389.1:621958429-621962258 GCF_002162155.2 Triticum dicoccoides
GGGCGGCGCGGCGACGGCGCTTTCTCCGGCGAGAAGTGCCCGACAATGAGATCTGAGAGGATAGGATTGTAGAGGAGATCGAGGCGCACCTGCCCGTACCTGTAGCGTGGCTAGGGTGGCTGGACGGGGTCGGAACGAAGCTCTCTAGCGGCGGCAGCGGGTGGAGCTCGTCGGAGATGGCGATTCCGGTGAAGCAGGACCAGTCCAGCATCTCCAACGGCACCAGCGGACCACGACGGACACGCCGGAGAATTCAGTGGGGCTCGAGCGGCTCTGGAGAGGGAGGGGGCAGAGGACGGGGATCGCCGGTGAGCTCGGGGCGGGGACGGCGGCCAGAGGCCTTCCTGGCCGGGATGCGGCTTCCTACGGTGTTGTGGAGGTGTGCTGAGAGTGTGTGTGAGAGAAACAAGCTCGAGGGAGCTCTATTTATAGGCGAGGCCGAGGCGGGGATCGAGAGCTCACCAGAGCTCTCTGGAGTGTTGCCCGCCGATGAATGGCGTCAGTGAGAGGGGGAGAAAGCACCGGAGATCACGCGGGGGCTGTAGACGAGCAGCGACGAGCACAGGAGTGCGGTATGCAACGAGCACAAGGGCACATGCACATTGTTGCCTTGGCCGCGCCGTGCCCGTGCTCGCTGCGGCAAGCTCTGGCGTCAACGAGTGCCAGGGCTGAGTTAATGAGGTGCAAACGAGGATGGGGACGCGATTTGGCAAGGTGCGGCAGCCGGGGCAGCGAGCACGCGCGAAACAGAGGCGATGGCGCACCGCAGAGCGCGTAGGCCGCATGCCAACCCCCTTGGACGAATGTGGTCACCACATGAACTTTGGCATCAGGCTGAGCTAAGCGCAAACACCATGTCTGGCATGTAGTCCTTAGTGGTTTTGGTTGTTTTGCACGGTTGGTTGGGTCACAGGTGAACTGTGGGAGTGGCTTTCTTCCTGGCAAGTTTCTGGACGGAAACTTGTGAGCTTCACTGAGAAAAATCTAGTGACAACTAAAGGTTGTGCTTTGGGGTTTAGCAATCTCTTAGGAGGGTGATCAAGCTCAGAAAAGATTGGCCCCAAAAGATCAAACAAAAATATACTTGTTGTGCAATGTGGTCATTCTGTCCAGAACAAAAATGATTTTCTGTAGCAAAAATATTTCAAAAAGTTATGCAATATTTTTCCTCAGGAAGGTGCCCTAGGGTTCAAAGAATATTTGTGAATTTTTCCAGGATTTTTGGAGCAAGAAAACTAGGGGTTGCTTTTGGAGCATACTTCTCTGAAGTGTTTTTCAGGGAAGAAAATGAATATTTTTCTTTTATGAAAAATATTCCTTGGGCTTTTGTTGGAGTTTTTCAGAGAAGGAAAGGTGAATTAGAGGTGAATGGGTCACTTGGGTGAAAATTAAGGGTAGGCCCAAGTGTTCAAGTCCATTTGAATTGATTCAAAACTTCAAATGCAAAAGAAAGTTCGGAAAAAGAGAAAAGACAAATCCAGGCTATCACAGCTACTTCTGGAATCGGAGGAGGATTTTGGAATCGGAGGAGGATTTTGAGGAGGTGGAGGAGGAGGTGGAGGAGGAGGTGCCGGCGGAGGAGGAAGAGGAGGAGGAGCAGGAGTCGGCGAAGGCGACGTCGCGGCTGGATGTGGGAGAGGAGGCACCGATGATGGAGGAGGACGTGGGCGTGTGGCCGGAGCAACACGTCATCCTGAACTCCATCCGCTCGGAGTCGGCTGCGAAGGCCAAGCGTCGCCGTCGGCAACAGATGGAGGCAGCGCAGGCGGCCCAGGTTTGGGCATTGGCGGCTCCGATGCAGGCGACTCAGGCCATCTCCCACAACGGTGAAATTTGAGTAATTTAGAACATGGTATGTAGCTATATATACTGCATGCTTTTGTACCGATTTAGGGGTTGAATATAAGAGAGTTGTACGTGGAGAAGGAAATATGAGGCGTGCCCAGTTAGTATCCACGGACGCGATCGGTTGTGTCTGCGGGCGTTTGAGGGGCCGGATTTGCTGAGTCCGGATGTAGATGCTCCCATGTCCGTCGCTGAAACTTCCATGAAAGGCGCAAGAAAAAAAACGAAACTGATCCATGCATGCATGATACATACTCCCTCCGTTCCAAATTACTTGTCTTGGATTTGTCTAGATACGGATGTATCTAGACTCATTTTAATGCTAGATACATCCGTATCTAGATAAATCTAAGACAAGTAATTCGGAACGGAGGGAGTATGACCGATCTTTGCACGATGGGTCAATCGAGCGGCTGGTGCCCTTTTCAATAATTAACTTGTCCGGTTGGATTTCATCATCGTCTGTGAATCGTGCGTAGAGTAGTAGAACTAGCCCCCGGCCGATCGGAACGACAGGCACGACCAAATCAGGCAAAGCACAGCGCCGCGCGCTACTACTACGTG
The DNA here is from genome assembly GCF_002162155.2 of Triticum dicoccoides. Classification (NCBI taxonomy): domain Eukaryota; kingdom Viridiplantae; phylum Streptophyta; class Magnoliopsida; order Poales; family Poaceae; genus Triticum; species Triticum dicoccoides. Next base: position 621,960,839 of record NC_041389.1, read on the forward strand.
CCTCCCTCCACACAGGCCAATAGCGTCCACCTCATGCACGTACGCACGACGCCGGAGGAGGGCCCCACCCACACTGTGTCAACCATCCTCACCGCACCATCATGCATGATGAGTGATGACGGTCTATCGATCCACACGCCGCCGTTTGGTCTCTTTCGACCGTGATCTATTCATCCGTGCTATCGCCTTTTTTTTTTGAGGGGTCTCTATGCTATCGCCTGACACGACTCGACGAAAGGCGGGTGTAGCTCTGGGCTTTTAGAGCATTTCCAGCTGCGCCTCCAACAAGGTCCCTCAGTTGATTTTTCGGCCGCCGGCGCCAAAAAATCGGCCCAGTCGTGTCCTTAAGGGTCCAGTTTTCGTCGGTTCGGATCGAAATTGGCGCCGGCGGACCCAACCCGAACCCGGTGCGCTGGGGCGCTCGGGGGCGCCGGGCGAATCGTTTTTGGCGCGAAGAGCCGCGGGCCCCCCTTGCCAGCGACTCACCTCTTTTCTCGCCGCTTCGTCGTCCTCATCGTCTCGTTTCCCGCGGCGAACCAATGCCAAAGCTGCGCGCGTTGCCGCGCCGGTCAGCCTCCATTGATGCCTCACGGGCGGCGCAGTGAAGGCCTGGCGACGCGCGTCCCCTCGCCCGCCACACGTAACGCGGCGGCCACGCGTACTACGCGGCGCCTCGGCCTATATAAGCCGACCCCAGCGCGCCGGGGACACGCGCAGAGCCTCCATCACCGACGCGCCCATTTCTTCCCCCCCCCTTCCTCCCTCTCCTCCTCTCGCTGTCTCCAGTTCAGAAGAATGGCCGAGCGCTTCCCAGGCGACGGCGCGGCGGCGAACGGCTTCGGCCGCCGCCATCTTCACGAGGACGAGGCTCGCCTCCTTTTCGAGGCCGAGTACCCGGTCCCGCCGGACATGCGGGTGCCCGGGGCGTGGAGGATCAGCGCCGGCGGCGTGCCGGTGCCACCATCGCCCACCGGGGCGGCGTGGCATGCGAAGATTGCACATATCCGTGCGTCCCTGCCGCAGGCGGCGAGGGAAGGCCCGCGGTACACCCCCGACAGCCCGCTCTGGGAGCCCTACTTCCGCCGCTGCCACACCGAACAGCTCGAGGCGACGGCGTCGAGCCCTCCGGCAGGCTCATCTCCGAGGGCCAGCGCCGGTAGTGGGGCGTGCCCGGCCGCACGTTGGAGGTCGTCCTCGAGTACATCGAGGGCGGCAACACGCCGCGCCTCGAGTACCCCGCTCCCCCGTCCTTCTCTCGCCGGTGTGGGAGCTCGTGGACGCCGAGGCGCATGGAGCGTCCCGGGGCGTCCTCCTCCTCGTCCGGCTCTCCCTGCCTCCGTCACGTCAAGCCGGAGCCCCAGGACACGCCTGTCAGCGCGCGCACCCGCAGCTCCGGCGTCCGCATCGACGACTCCACCAC
>NC_041389.1:621962509-621975766 GCF_002162155.2 Triticum dicoccoides
CGACGAGGACGCCCTACAGTGGGCGCGGGACGACTACCTCCGCGACGAGATGGTCCGGCAGCGCCGGGCCCTGGAGGAGCTAGAAGCCCGCAAACGTGGGCGCGAGGACAAGCACGGCGTCATGATCCTCGACAGCGACGACGACGAGGAGGACGCCCCCGGGCCGTCCAACCCGCCGCGCCAACCGGGGGAGGGATGCAGCAGGGACGGCGGCGGCGGACGCGGCGACGACGACGACGACGGCGGCGGCGGCGGACGCGGCGACGACGACGACGACGGCGGCGGCGGCGGCGACTACACGCGGTTCTACAACCTCCTTGGCATGTAGAACCGCAAGGGCGGGCGGCGGGCGACGAGGAGCGGCGAGGGAGACGACAACGAGCGGCGACGGAGACGGCGAGGATCGGCCCCTAGTAGTTTTTTTTTCTTTTTTTGTAAAATATGTTTAAATTTGAACGAACTCGCCAAAATTTACGTTGAATTTGTGCCGTGTTTGCGTTGTATTTAAGTTTTTCAAAAACATGTGGGCGCCGCGACTAGGATGCATCACGCCCTCAGCTCGCGGTTTAACGCTGGTGCGTCTCAAAAGGCGGTTTTTAGCCCCTCCTGGCAGGCCAACGGCTGGAGATGCTCTTACATGGTGTGGTTGGTGGTGGGGGTGTCGGCCGCTGCCTATGAAGCAGATGTTTATGTTTATTACCGCCCAAGCGTATCTTGTTTACGCCAGCAAGATAAAGTTGACCTGTACCGGTGATGTCGCGTAGGTTATTCAACTTTTCAACCGCACAATGGCCATATCTGGGCTGTCGGTTTCGTAGACGCGATTCGGGTTATCTTATTCTCAAGTATACCACGGTTGGAAAAACAAATCAACCACGTTTTTCACGAAATTAGATAAATGCAGAGCGGTGAAAACGACTTGAACCTTCTCCTTCTTCTACGTCGATAATTACAACCTCCAACCGTTGGGGCCCGGGCGCCTAGCTCCGGTGCAAATGTGTACCCCGTGTACTCCAATGAGTCGCCGAGCCAGTTCGACATTGCCACGTCAACGCTCCCAACAACTTGCCCTACATGTCCTCAGCAGGAAATCTCCGTTATGCAGTGCTAAAGATTTTGGGGTATTTCTCCGCCGTGGTAGCAAACAGCCAAAACCTCTTCCATCGCCGCAGCAGGGAGAAATCCCCGTAACCTTCGTCATGGGAGCCTTTTGAACTACTTCCTCCGTCCCATAGTATAAGAACGTTTAAAAGCGTTTTTTATATTATGGAACGGAAGAAGTGGTTTCCAGAAAACCTTTTCAGAAACTATTCAAATCAGCTCCAAAATAGATAATTATCACAGCAACTGGAGCTAACTTTTGACAATGAATGGAATAGGTCCGATTTAGCCCAGTCGATAGCTGTATTGTCTCCTCTCTTCTATACACATACACAGCAGCACACAAGCAGACCGATCATTATTCAGCATCCCAAACCTTGCTCGTATACGTTACTATACAACTTACATGCAAGAATCATCAGGCCCTGGCGGTGGCAGAGGAGAGGCGCTGGAGATGCCTCTCGACGACGTCGAGGCCACAGAGCTCCTTGACGTCCGCCATGGTCGCCGGCACATCCATCTGAAATGTCAGTGGCGAGTTGACCGAGAATTCCCTCCTAGCCGCTCTGATGGCCTCCCGCATGGCGCAGTGCACCGACGCTGCCAGCAGCAGCGGCGGCTCGCCGGACGCCTTGGAGGAGAGTACCCGCTTCTTGTCGCGCGCGCTGCTGATGAGCTCCACGTTGAACTGCTTTGGGATGGTGTCCACCGTCGGGATCTTGTACGTCCACGTGCCGTCGTTCACCACCAGCCCGTCGGCGTTCGTCGTGTACTCCTCGTTTGTGAAGAACCCAACCCCTTGCACGAATGCGCCTTCCACCTGATCCATCAACCAAAAATAATTTCAGATTACAGCAATCTTCCAGCAATCAGCTGACCGCGTTGATTGGTGGCGAGCTCACCTGGCCAAGGTCCACCGCCGGGTTCAGGCTCTGCCCGCAGTCGTACACGAGGTCGCTCCTCAGGATCGTCATCGCTCCAGTCAGAACATCGATTTCCACCTCGCTGACGGCGGCTCCGTAGTTGAGGTATTTTACAAAGGCTGGGTCGGGCGTCCAGAAGGCATGTGCCGACAGGTTCATGCTCGCCATTTTCGCCTGGGCGATCAAGGAGCTCCATGGCGCTGCTGCGCCGGACTTGGCCTCGAGACCCTCTTTGATGGGCTTGAGGCGCTCAACGAGCGCAGCGCACGACTGCCGGACCGCCTCACAGCTGGTCTCGGAGGTGGTGCTCCCGCCGGTGAACCCGCTCTGTATCATGCTCAGTGAGTCAACCTGGATCACGCGCACCTTACCGAGCAGCCCATCGGCGTCAAGGCAGAGCTCCCCCAGCCCGAACGCCGTCATCTGCTTCACCTTGGTATACAACCCCTGCCCGAGCTCCACACCGCCGACCTCCACGGCGATTGAGCCGTCGTTCAGGATGGACACCTTCCCCGGCGTCGGCCGAAGGGACACCTCATAGGTGATGGGCACACACGAGATGCCACGCTTCCTCCACCTGCTCCCGCCATTGAACCATTCAACTGCCTCCGCCCTGCTCCGGTACTCCGACGACAAGGCCAGCTTGTCGAAGATGTCGACGAGGCTGTACGTGGGGGCATCCCCCGCGGCATCACCGTAGAATTTCGTGAGGCTCTCAACGTTGTGGAGGTTCTTCCTACGGATGGTGTTGGGGTTGGCCGCAAGCACGGATGCGACGTGCTCGATGATGACCTCCGCGATGAAGGAGCCTTGCACGTCGCCAGGCGCCCGCATTGCGGACTTTGACGAGACGTTGGTCTTGCACAACTTGATGTCGAAGGCAAGGGCACCCCAGTTGTACTTCTTCAAAGCACCGATGGTGCAACCCGGCATCAACGGGCTCAAGTCTGGTGATATCCCGGCATTCATCCCGAGGTCGACGTATAATGCCGTGAGTGTGCCGTCCGACTTGAACCCAACCGAGTACTTCACCTTCATCGGGTGCCGCCCACCTGCCATGATCATGTCGGTCTTGCGGTCGAGGTACATCCTGACAGGGCGCCGCAGCTTGAACGCTGCAAGTGCACATGCACATGCGACCTGAAGAACACACAACAATTTCATTACATTCATAAATTTATGCGCATGTTGTTATATAATGGGGCACTTACATAGGACCCTTTCATTGCCTTTCCACCAAAGCCGCCTCCAACTCTTCTGGTGATTATGCGAACATTGTGGTACGGAATGCCGAGACAGTCCGCGACGACATTCTGCGTGATCTCGGGTAGCTGCGCCGAGGAGTAGACAGTGATGCAGTTATCTTCGTCAGGGATGGCCAATGCGGTCTGCGTCTCCATGTAGAAGTAGTACTGTGATTCAAGTTTTATCTGTCGGAAATAAACAGAAGATACTAGGTGTCAGTATTTCGGCCTTGCCTGGAACTAAGAATGCAGCCTCCTAAATATCAAGTGTGTACCTCTCCTGATAGTATCTTGTGATCCGCTTCAGACATCCCTTGGTCAAAGTCCCCAACTGGCTGAGGAGCCAAAAATGGGAGAACAGGGAAGTAACTATTATGTTGGATGGCGTCCTCTATTGTCAGAATTGGCGGCTCAAGATTCTCGGTGCTATACTCAATGATGGCTTGCTTCGCCGCCATATAAGCGTACTTCTGTGTTTCAGCGATCTGAGTGATGGCAAAGAAACATGATGATGCGATAAGTTCAAATGACCTCTTAGGATTCGGGGTACAAATATACTACTGCTGGTTATGCATTTTGCTGAAATTGAGTTCAAGTGTTTCAGAAGTAGGTACCACAATGCCAATATTCTGACCAGCAAATTCAGACACCGGATCACCGAAAAGTGCTTCATCTCCTAGCATCGGGAAGGCGGATCCAACATTTCTTCCACCAGCTGGAATGTCCTTTGCGGAGATAACCGTGATGACCTTTTTGGAAGCCAACGATGATTTGAAGTTGACACCTTTTATATGGGCATGAGGGTGTGTGCTGTAGATAAATGCTCCGTAGAGACAATCCTTGGGAGCTGGGATGTCATCAACATACACAGCCTCCCCTGAACAAGACCAAGAATATTGTCAAGTGCATATTTCAGAATAGAAATGCAGGGATGAAGCATATCAGATGGTCCTGCACTGATGGACCAATATACACAAGTAACTACCAAATGATCTGAGTCTTCAAAAAAAGAAAAGATCTTGATTTCAACTATGCAGAAGAAAATATAAGTTATATTACCGTAAACTTTGTAAGAAGCTCAAGCTATGGAAAGCTAAAAATTCAAGTGCCAGGTCTAGTACATACACAGCTACAGTGAAAATTAATTGATTGAAACACTTGCACTAAATACTGGAATAAGAGTTTAGGAGTATACCAGAAGCTTGCAGCTCCGCCCCAGCTTTCGTGATTGGCTTGCCGACAGGTTCGTATTCATCATTGAAAACCAGTTCTTGCCTTGAGCGAATTGGCAAGCCATCGCTGGCAACCTCATCATGCTTCTCAGGCGATGATTCGGCACATGAGCCATTGGGAGCAATAGACTTTGCAGGTTCATTCAGGTTGTTACTAAGTGAAGAAAGGAAACTGAACAAGAAACTGACCGCCAAGCTGACTCTGTACTCAGGGTGTGTGGTGCCTTCTGACGGCGAGATAACATCTTTCAGCAACTGAACCGCTTCAAGTACCACAGGTGCACTCACTGGTTTCCCCTTCAGGAATTTTTCAACCTTCCGAGCCCGGGTGGCGTGATCAACGCCGTAAGCTCCGAATGCGAGGCAGATATCCTCAATGAGGAGCTCCCCTGATGCTGCATCCCCTGAAGTCCTTGCCAGGAATGCAGAATTCACATAGGACACAGCATTGCCGAACGGTCTCGGAGCTGCACGAGAGGTCTCGAAGATGACACTGTCTGAACCCCAATCTGGGACAAATATGGTGAGCAATATGGTCTTGGCGTCACACGGAGGTTGCTCCAAGAACTCCTCCAGTGTCAGGCACAGCATCTTGGAAGCCGTCTGGATTGTCACTGTCGAACCGACGGCAAGAAGGACAGTGACGATGTCTGAAGCGAAAGGCAGCCTCTGAGCCATGATCACATTCCCTCCGATCGTCGCCGTGTTCCGGACGAACGGCGAGGCCACCTTGCTCAGGTGACCGGCGATCTTTCTGAATACGGGAGTGCCATCGGAGAAGACCTCAATGGCTTTGGAGATGGACACGGCTGCCCCGATCTCCACCCCCTTGTTGCTCCTGTTGATGACCGAAAGCTCCGGTATCCCTTTGATGTCGATGTACTTTTCATAAAGGTCTTGATCCTTGTACACTCCGGCGCCGGTGTTTGACGCCACGATCTTAACTGAGTTTTCGTTGAACCAGTTGGAGTCGAAGAGGTTGCGGAGATCCTGAATGCTCTTGGGACGGTACCAGCCATCGTACGTAGCGGCTGGAACATCGTTTGTTTGACCCTTGATCTCGGCCTTGAGGAACTCAGGGAAGGTACAGATGGCGCCGCTGGAGTACCCCGGTAGCTTGCCTACATCGGCACGGTCGATACCTTTCTTCCAGAAGGAATTGAGGCCAAGGTCCTCGAGGTCGACGTCAGCAGCAAAGCTCTTGCAGGCATCGATGATGGGCCGGTAGCCGGTGCAACGACACAGGTTGCCGGAGACGGCATGCTCAGCCTCAGAGCAGGTGAGCTTGGAGAATCCCAGCGGTGGGGCGGGGTCCCCGGTCTTGTCGGCCTTGACGAGGGCAGAAAAGATGGACATGCACATGCCGGGAGTGCAGAAGCCGCACTGCGAGGCGTGGAAGCCAGAGAGGCGCTGCTGTACTGGGTGGAAGCCATCGCGGATATTGCCGATGCCCTCGCTGGTGATCACCGAGCAGTGGTTGAGGCTGCCAACGAGCGTCAGGCAGGAGCTCGCTGAGAACTCAGTCACCTTGTCAGTAGCCAGGTCATACTTGGAGATAAGTACCACACATGCACCACATCCACCTGCACACAGGAATGTGACATTGTAAATAAGAAACACTGCCGGCTTGATCTAACATGTGCACTGGCTATGAATCGGCCGAGACTGAAGATAAATCTGTAAATCTCAGAAAATCACGCTAAGCGCACTGTTATGTGTAAATATAAACACCAAGACACGAACATTCGTGAGTGAAGTGATTCTAAGATCTATCAAATCACCGGTTGTGTGAAAATGTAATCAATTGTTCAAGTCTACTCAAAATGAACGTTGTTTTTACTAAAATTAACAAATTGCACATTTAGTTAGCAAGGCATATTTTAATATGGACTGAAGTTTGCTACTGATTGTAAATTGAAACATGCGGCAAAGTTTCCAATATCGTTAGTTGCATATGGGACCTGACCACCAAACAGAAAAAATAGCAATTACAAATCAGAGAGTGAAAAGTCCAATAATTTGGGATGCATGTAGAGACCATGTTCAGCAGTAGCCTCTAAATCTCAAATGGGGTCTCCCCCTATTTCCTGATCCCCAAAATAATGGCTACAACTCGAGCAACAACCCCTATTTCTCAGCCCAATTTGCCTTTGTCCTATTTGCACAAATATTTCATGTTTTACTCTATGTTTGACATCACAAAAATTCAAATATAACTATTTCTAATGCATATAATTGAAGCATATTCAAATTCACAATTTCAAACACAGCAATTAAATTCAAGTGCATAGGTAAATTTTATCATGAAAGAATATCCATCCGTGTATCGGTGTATGGCTTCACCTTTTTTTTCTAATTTCAACCACTCGAAAACATAAAACGTCAAGAAATGCACTGAAGCACTTCACATCCGTGTATGGAATCTGATGAATCAACTCACAGCTGAAGCACTCAGTTATTCATAAACATCGACAGAAACATTTAGTAGCAGCATTACACTATCTATCCAACCAATCAATCAAGCATCACATCCCATTTGCATCAAGGATTTATCCACAGCGGGGCTAATTCATAAGCAATCCCCATGTTGATCTTAGGCTCAACATGCATCACGAAGCAAAGTTGTACTCCCTACGTTCACAAATATAAGTCTTTTTAGAGATTTCAACAAGGGACTACATACAAAGCAAAATGAGTGAATCTACCCTCTAAAATATGTCTATATACATCCGCATGTTGTAGTTCATTTGAAACCTCTAAAAAGACTTATATTTAGGAACCGAGGGAGTACAGCGGATAGGATGGACATACTCCCTCCGTTCCAAAATAGATGACCCAACTTAGTACAAAGTTGGGTCATCTATTTTGGAACAGAGGGAGTAGATGCTAGCACGTGATCAGTGACTGATAGAATTGATCATGCACTCAATCACCCTACCGTTTTACTTTTACCACATACACTAATTAGAAGTCATCAGCCAACCACAACTGCAGGCGCCTACAGTACACTGGCTGCGCGCGCCTGGGGGCTGCCCACGCTCCCTCAGCTCGACCTCAGGACGCAGTCCCAGATGGGCGTACGCACGGTACAGACAGCCGAGCGAGGGCAAAACGTCGAACGGGTTACGTGCAGCAGCATCAAGCTGTGCCCGTGGAGTATATGACATCGCGTACCTCGTCCCGGTGTCTTCCGAGGCGACGTACCTCCTCGCCGGCGAGGCGAGCGGCGGTTTCCTGCCACTTGATGTCCGCCAGCGCGGCGCGCGTGAGCTCCACTCGGCGCTCGGCGGCCGAGATGAGTGCCAGCCGCGGGCACGTGGTGGGGGCGGCCGGGCGGCGAGGAGCACTGGACCTCGGGAAACTCGTCGGTACAGCCGGATTTGGTCTTGAAATCGGGAGCCGCTAGTGCGGCGTCGGGGAGATCAACGCCGAGCTCCTAGAGTTCACGGCGGGGAGCGGCGCGAGGCATGGTGGAACCGTGGAGGTGAGCAGGACGATGGAGCATTTTTTCATAAATATAAATGTTTTCTTTTAGAGTATATATAAATATTCTTTTGTTACACATGAACTTTTTTTAACACATTGGGATATTTAGAATAGATGTTGAACATTTATTTTGCAGAGGTAAGGGCATCTCCAACTCGAACCCTCGAACCGCCCGTAACCGTTCGCACCACATGGTCTGGACGTGTTTTGTCATCCAACGCGGATCTGTATCGGTTCATTTGATGGTCCGGGCGTCTTTTTCCCCACAAATTGGAAGCAAATCAAGGGGGCAAGGCTTTGCGGAAGTCCGGATCGCTGTCACGCAAGCGTCTGACAACCCTGCCTCTCACCTCGCCCACGCCCTTTCCCGCCCGAAGTGGCCAGAGCCGCTCCAAAGCGTCAGTGCCACATTCATGCCCGCCAAGAGCAAACGTGACCTCTCGCGGCGTTCCGGCATTGAAGCGGTGCGTTGGTCAAGAGCGCAGCCCGCCCCACTTCATGGTGCAGGCGGCTGCTCCGCGTTCAAATGACAGCCCGTCCGTTCGCCTTTCTACACTAAATAGTGTTGTTGCCGAGGAATCTATTCCGGCGCCACCCGTCCGTTCATCTGCCGCCCACCATTAACCACCTCGTTGCTTGCCCTGCCATCTGCTCGCTATTTAAACGCCAGGCCCGACCATAGCCGCATCCAACCTCCTCCATTCCCTTTCTTCTCTCGACACCACGCCCGCCATGGCCTCCCCGAGCTCCAAAGCTCTCTAGGACAGCCTCTCATCCGAGCAGAAGAAGGAGATTGCCATCATTGCAGCCTGCAGACGGGCGAGCTCACCGGAGGCCAGCATTGCAAACATCCTAATGGAAGAGCCGACCAATGACGAGCCGACGCCACCGTCTTCGCCTAGCCCATGTCAACATCACCATGGGAGAGGCGCGTGCTCACTACACCAACATGGTGTTGGCAGAGCGGGAGGCCGTGTTCCAGCAAGCACATGCCGACCAGGAGTACAACCTCCAACTCCTAGAGTTCACGGCGGGGCCCGGCGCGGGGCATGGTGGAACCGTGGAGGTGAGCAGGACGATGGAGCATTTTTTTCATAAATAAAAGTTTTCTTTTAAGTATATATAAACATTTTTTTGTTACACATGAATTTTTTTAACACATTGGGATATTTAGAAGGAAAAAGTCCAAAACAAACATTGAATTTATAGCTGAAAGCTAAACCGAACCCCGAACTCCTAATCCCTAAAATCAGCAACCAAACTCTCTAATCCCGGTCTATTTTAAACCGGTGTTTGCTGAACTGGGTCGGCTCAGTAGCGCAGTCACTCACGCGCGCACACTAATTTTTTTTATCTTAGTTTTTTTCTTTTATGTCTTCTTTTCTTTCTTCATTTTTACACATGTCTAATTTTTCTCAGTACCTAATGTACATTTGTAACGCACACATTAAATATTTAGAAAACTTTTGATATTTTCATATACATTATGGACATTTTAAAATTAAATGTTTTCAAGACTTTTTTGACTACATGGTAATATTTTCCAAATACATGTTCTACATTTTCTTAATGACAATAAACATTTTATAAAACTACACGAACACTCTTTTACATGGTTCAACATTTTAAATTTGCATAGACTTTTTTCAAACACATGTCACATATATTCTGTTAAGGTTATGCATATTTTTTCACAACATGCAAACATTTTTTTACAGTACTTGTTTGACCCTAAATACGTTTTCAAAGTTCGACGCTAAATATGTTTCCAAAGTTCGATGCTAAATACATGAGAAATAAATACGTTTTCAATGCTTGTTTGACCCTAAAAAGAATTCAAAGTTTGATGCTTTGGTTTCTGATTAAATATTTTCGGCCTCTTATTATGTAAGTCATAGTCGTCTGGTCTAGTGGCTAGCGAAATCAGGTCAACCCTGCCGGGTCATTACGTCGCGCGTTAAGAAAACGAAAGAAACTCGTTTTATGTCTGGTGGGCCGGCCCAGTCGAGTCCATGGCCAACAATCGAAACATTTTTTAAAAACATTATTTACGAAATTCCAAAACATTATTCGAAAAATGTGACACAATTATGAAAATCCGAAACATTTTTCATAGCATGTGAAAAACTGTTGGAATTTGGAATTTTTTTTTGACAAATGTGATTTTTAAATAGCAATTTTTTTTAAAATGTGAATAGAATTTCAGCATTCCAAATATATTTTTAAAAACACAAAATGAATTAAATTCGTGAAAAATATAAAACAGGAACATTTTTTAACTTCTGAGCTATATTAGAAATATGCGAACATTTTTTGAACTTCATGAATTCTTGTTCTGTTATAGTGGGCCGGCCCAAATTCTTGTCCGTGTGAGTAGCTGGTTATCCCGGTCGGAATTGTAATATTCCCGGTGTGCCAAACAGGTTTAGGGTCGAAAATAGACCGGGATTACAAGTTCAGAGTGCCAATTTTCGGGATTCAAAGTTCAAGGTTTGATTTAGCTTTTGTCTACAACTTCAAGGTTTATTTTAGATTTTTTCCTATTTAGAATGAACGTTGATTTTTTTCCTTGCAGAGGCAGGGGTATCTCCAACGCGGATTCTCAAACCGCCCGGAATCGTTCGGACCACATGGTCTAGACGTGTTTTATCATCCAACGCGGGTCTGTATCGGTCCATTCGGCGGTCAGACGTCCCCATAAATTAGAAGCAAACTATGAGGGCAAGGCTTTGCGGGGTCCATAGCGCTGCGACACAAGCGTCTGACAGCCTTGACCCACCCAAACCCTCACACCTCACCCACGCCTTTTCTTGTCCGAAGTGGTCAGAGTCGCTCCAAAGCGTCAGTGTCGTGTTCATGCCGGCCAAGACCAGACGCGACCTCTTGCGGCGCTCCGGCATTGAAGTGGCGCGTTGGCCAAGAGCGTCGTCCGCCCCGTTTCACGGTGCACGCGACTGCTCCGCGTTCAAACGACAACACCTCTGTCCGCCTCCCTACATTAAATATGTGCGGTTGCCGAGGAATCTGTTTCGGCGCCACCCGTCCGTCTGTTTACCGCCCACCATTTAACCACCTCGTTGCTTGCCTTGCCATCCGCTCGCTATTTAAACGCCAGGCCCGACCATAGCCGCATCCAACCTCCTCCACTCTCTTTCTTCTCTCGGCACCATGCCCGCCATGGCCTCCTCGAGCTCAAAAGCTCTATTGGACAGCCTCTCATCCGAGCAGAAAAAGCAGACCACAGCCATTGTAGTCGGCTGACAGGTCGGTAGTCGGCCGAGGTCACCGGAGGCCAACGCTGCGAACACCCCAATGGAAGAGGCAACCAACGACGATCCGGCGCCACCGTTCTTGCCTGGCTGATGCCGGCATCACCATGGGCGAGGCCCGTGCTCACTACATCGACATGGTGTTGGCAAAACGGGAGGCTGTGTTCCAGCAGTCACATGCTGACCAGGAGTACAACCTCCGCCTCCTCGACGAGAACCAACACGCGGAGGAGCAGTTTGCCGGTGGTACGGGCATCTCGCCGGACGTGGATGTGGGCGACAGGAGGCATTGCTCGACTCCTACCGCTCCGCCCGTGACATCCGTCGCTGCCACTGGCGATATCGCGTCCATCAGGCAAAGTCAAAAGCCGCCTTCAGGGAGATCGACGAGGTGGGGATTAAGTTTAGGGCAAGGACGAGGAGAATGGCGACGTCGCCAGCTCCGCGCCCCACTGACACATCCGCGGGCGCCACCAGCAGTGAGGAAGAGTAGACCATGGGAGAAGGTCGTCTCTTGGGTCCCGGGAAGGCCACCACTCTTCCCCTTTCGTTGAAGCTAAGCTTTGCGGGCTCATCATCGTCGAGCGATCAACCGCTTGCAGGCTGCAAAGGTGGGGGTTTATTTTTCAGGGCTCATGGCCCGACGGGCATGGGAAACGGGCGTTGTCGGTCATTTAGATTAGGTTTAAAGTATGGTTTAGTTGAAAATGTCAAAATGTAATGAATTTGCTCCGGTTTAGACGAAAAGCATCCGAGTTTATGTCAAAATTATCCAAGTATGAATGAATATCGTTTGGTTTGTTTAAATATGCATCAAATCTGACCACTTTCATTAAAAATCTTCCAAAATGTAACCAGACATTTGCGGCTAAGGTTAGATAGCCGGCTCTCACATCAGTATCCGTGGATTGGTCCCCCGGGTTTGCGAATGGATAAGGTGTCCAGTTTGGGGGTCAACATTGGAGATGCCCTAAATGCATCATTGGTGCTTGAACCTGTGATGGATTACCATTTTGAGTTGTGGCATACGAAAAAGTGATCCATTGTCTTCCGTGGACATTAAATGTGATGATCCGGCCATCTGGACACGTGCCATGTAGGTTTTCGCGACAGACCCGGTCCACACAAAATCCTCTCTCTCGTTCCACTCCAACTACCACTCCACTTTCTGCGCCGCATTCATGCCAGTCCAGAGTGGACATGACTAGTCAATGACGCTTACCGGTCGAATGGCGCGACATCCATATGGGTGCAGTGGTTGGGATGCCTGCTCCAACTCGCAGATCATGCCACATTATGCCGGTTCAAATCGGATGTGACCGAACTGGGCGACTCCCTACCAAAATCAAGCGGGCCGACCGTCCGTCGCCCTGCCTGACATTCACATCGACAAGGCGAACGAGAAGCCAACTTCGGGCTCATTCGAGCCGCCGCTCTGCCTTCTCAAGCGCCCGCTATTTAAAGACCGTCGGCCACGGCACAAGTCCGTGCCATCTTCGAGTCTCATCGACCACCCACTAGGATTCCCTGCACAGCGCCCGCATCATCTTTCATGAGCGATGGCAGCTCCACGTCAACGAAGCGATAGAGCGCAACCGCCTGTTTGAGGAGATCGCAGTGGAGGCGGCGCAGACAGTGGCAGATGGAAACGTTGCCAACATCAACAACTCCTCATTGTTCGAGCCGGTCCGCAATGACTATGAGGCCGGACCGTCCGGTTTGATCACCGACGTCAATTTGGTGTGTCTATTTTGGTGCATACCATGTAGAAGTTTCCGGATGCCTAGGCTACATCGTTGATTTGTGCAGCCTCTTCAACCTCTATCTCAACTAAATCGCCATGGTATTCTGTCTCTTGGTAGCCGCTCGACGGCATGGACGAGGGCAGCAACAACCATGGTCAGAGTACGGTTATGCCCATAACAAGCTAGCCATGTCCACTTTGACTAGGTGTCGGATAGTGTGCGGGCGGCAGTGTGAGGTTGTTTGCGATGGCGAAGCG
>NC_041389.1:621976005-621977249 GCF_002162155.2 Triticum dicoccoides
AGCCGGAGTCGGGGTCATATGTGGTGATGGCGGCGAGTGGGGGCGGCGGCATGAAGGGTGGCTGCGCGGCGAGAGAAGATGGGGTGTGAAAGTTTTACTCAGCCATGTCGGCGTCGAGTATATTTAGGTGCCTTGGACCAACTTTTCAACCGGAGGAGTAAAATTTTGACTCGTCCAAAGATTTAAGTGTTCGGCTAGGTGCCGGTTCGATGAGTAAACTGAGATTTTTTTACTCATCTAATTTTTTAGGGGTTAGCTAGAAATGCCCTGATACTAGTACAATCAAGACCAGTTTGGTGCTAGCTTTGTACATGCGTGTTGCAATCAGTTGTTGCGTCGTCGTCCGAAAGTACTCAGCGTCGGAGCTGGGCCAACATCCATCTCTTCGTGTGGGTTCCATCTTCCATGGCAGGCTCGCAGTAGGGAGGGAGCAAAAGCAAGCTATGCAGGCGCCAACAACATCTACAGATCCTCCTCCATGGCTAAATCATCAAAAAGAATGAGCAAGGGTAAAATCATCTTTTCAACGGTCACTTGGCGGTCAACTAAAGGTTAACTTAACTAGCAGCAGTGGCATATCTGTACTTGGTGCAGAATTTCAGTGGCATATCAAGAGAGGGAAAATTTAAGTGGCATACGGGGATACGGTCAACTAAAGGTTAACTTAACTAATGACCCGCTTCGGTACAACCCCCGTCACAAAACGTATAAAGGGTAATATGGACTTTTGACACACCATATTCATTTTGTATGTATGATGGGTCACCCGCCGTACGAAGATACGAGGCAAAAGCTTTTGGGCCGGCCCATTAAGTCACATCTATCAGTTTTGTATGTAGGGAAATAACGAAAAAAGGAAAACCAACTAGGAATCATTCGTGCCGGTCCGCAATGACTATGAGGCCGGACCGTCCGGTTTGATCACTGACGTCAATTTGGTGTGTTTATTTTGGTGCATACCATGTTGAAGTTTCCGTCAATCAAATTTGTCGTCGCCTAGGCTACATCGTTGATTTGTGCAGCCTCTTCAACCTCTATCTCAACTAAATCGCCATGGTATTCTGTCTCTTGGTAGCCGCTCGACGGCATGGACGAGGGCAGCAACAACCATGGTCAGAGTACGGTTATGCCCACAACAAGCTAGCCATGTCCACTTTGACTAGGTGTCGGATAGTGTGCGGGAGGTGGTGTGAGGTTGTTTGCGATGGAGAAGCGCCGGCAACGGCGGCCGGGGGAGGGGGGGG
>NC_041389.1:621977528-622032457 GCF_002162155.2 Triticum dicoccoides
CGGAGTCGGGGTCATATGTGGTGATGGCGGCGGCATGAAGGGTGGCTGCGCGGCGGGAGAAGATGGGGTGTGAAAGTTTTACTCAGCCGTGTCGGCGTCGAGTATATTCAGGTGCCTTGGACCAACTTTTCGACCCAAGGAGTAAAATTTTGACTCGTCCAAAGATTTAAGTGTTCGGCTAGGTGCCGGTTAGATGAGTAAACTGAGATTTTTTTACTCATCTAATTTTTTTAGAGGTTGGCTAGAAATGCCCTAATACTAGTACAATCAAGGCCAGTTAGGTACTAGCTTTGTACATGCGTGTTGCAATCAGTTGTTGCATCGTCGTCGGAAAGTACTCAGCATCGGAGCTGGGCCAACATCCATCTCTTTGCGTGGATTCCATCTTCCATGGCAGGCTCGCAGTAGGGAGGGAGCAAAAGCAAGCTATGCAGGCGCCAACAACATCTACAGATCCTCCTCCATGGCTAAATCATCACAAAGAATGAGCAAGGGTAAAATCATCTTTTCAACAGTCACTTGGCGGTCAACTAAAGGTTAACTTAACTAGCAGCAGTGGCATATCTGTACTTGGTGCAGAATTTCAGTGGCATATCAAGAGAGGGAAAATTTAAGTGGCATACGGGGATACGGTCAACTAAAGTTTAACTTAACTAATGGCCCGCTTCAGTATAACCCCCCTCACAAAACGTATAAAGGGTAATATGGACTTTTGACACACCATATTCATTTTGTATGTATGATGGGTCACCCGCCGTACGAAGATACGAGGCAAAGTTTCTGGGCCGGCCCATTAAGTCACATCTATCAGTTTTGTATGTAGGGAAATAACAAAAAAAGGAAAACCAACCAGGAATTGAACACAAATCATCGCACTCTTCGGACGAGCTGCCTACCACACGACCTAGCGTCTGCTTTTGATTTCCTACAGCGCGTATTCTATAAGAACAAATAGAACGTTTACATATAAAAACATTTCTGATAAAAGCGAAACTTTTCTTGAAAAAAAGTGAACAACTTGGAAATGTCGAGTATTTCTTGGAAAGCAAATAATTTATAAAAATCCAAACTTTTTTGAAAAAATTGAACATTTTTGGCAAATTTTGTAGAATTTTCGGGATTGCTTAAATTTCTTTAAAAAATGTGGACTGTTTGTAAAATACAAATAAATTATAAAAATAAAAATTATAAAAACACGACAAGGTTTCAAAAACATGAATTTCAAAAAGAACACAAACATTTTATAAAACTTTGATCAAATTTAGAAAAAGCAAACATTTTCTGGATGTGTGTACTTTTTTGGATGCAGGAACATTTTTTCAAATACTGTTTTTTTATTTTGTGGAAAAATTTGACAATAGGACAATTTTATAAACTTCTGATCTTTTTAAATCATGAAATTTTTAATACTCCTGAATATTTTTTAACGAACAAAATCTGAAAATATGAGCATTTTTTGAAATTTTAACAGAATTTTAATAACATGGATATTTTTTGCAAACGTGAACAATTTGTAAAATTGCAAACTGAGGCCTAAACATTTTTTTCCTCCTATTTTTTTATTCTTCTCTTTTTCCGTTAATTCATTTGTCTCCCTTTTGAACTCTATAATTCTTTTTGAAATATATATAAAAATGAAATATTTTTTGGAATACCAGAATAACAGTTTTAAGCAAATGTTTTAAATTATGGTTCTAAATTACTTTTTCGTAAATAAAATTTTCCATATATAAGCAATTCAAGGCACCATGCCAAGCTGTTTGAGTTTTTGACAACTTCTACATTTTCTAGAGTTTTCTACGCAAAAGATGGCCGATAAATGGTTGGACATGATGCAACTTGCATATTGTGTCGGAAATCGTTTAAACCTGGCATGCATGCCTATCATGGGCATGCCCACCTGCTAGCAAAAGTTGAGATCATTTCATGCATGTACAAAAATAGACCATGTTCAACGAAGCTGTTTGCGTATGCTGGAAGAGTCCGTTCGAGAATGTTTTTTTTCCTGCATCCATCAAATGATCCCAAATTTTCCTTGAGCTTATATGACCAATTCAAGGTACCATGCAAGTTGTTTGATTTTTCGATAATTCTTGCATTTTCTGAAGTTTTCTTGGTGAAAAATGTGAGATAAATGGCCGAACGTGACATAACTTGCATACAGTGTCGAAAGTAGTTCAAATCTGGAATGGATATCTATCATAGGAACGCCCACCTACTGGCAAAACTTGGTGTCATTTTAAGAATGTCCAAAACTAGACCATGTTCAGCGAAGGGTGTGCGGGAAGCGAGACTACTTTGTCTGTGCACGTTATTTCTCGACAGCCTTGAAATGGCCCCAAAACAATTTCATGTCCTTGTATGACCAATTTGAGGCACCATGCATTGGTTTTCGACATTTTTTGTATTTTCTGATGTCTTCTCGGTGAAAAATGGCCGATAAATGGCCGGACGTGACGCATCTTGCGTACT
The DNA here is from genome assembly GCF_002162155.2 of Triticum dicoccoides. Taxonomy (NCBI): domain Eukaryota; kingdom Viridiplantae; phylum Streptophyta; class Magnoliopsida; order Poales; family Poaceae; genus Triticum; species Triticum dicoccoides. The sequence continues at coordinate 621,980,001 of NC_041389.1, forward strand.
GTGTCAGAAATCCTTCAAACCTGGCAGGGATGCATGCCATGGGCATGCCCATATTTTGGAAAAAATGGGGTCATTTCATTTATGTCCAAAAATAGACCACGTTCAACATATGGTATCCGAGTAGGCCAGAAGGTCCGTACGGGAGCATGTTTTTTCCGGCATCGTCAAATGAACCCAATTTTTTCCCATGAGCTTATATGACCAGTTCAAGGCAAGATACCAAGTTGTTTGAGTTTTTGACAATTCTTGAACTTTCTGTAGTTTTCTTGATGAATAATGACTGATAAATGGCCGGACGTGACACAATTTGCATACGGTGTTGGAAAACACAACTGATCAGAAAACTCACAAACTTACATTTGCCATATAAGCCAAAAAGGAAGTGTTCAAGTTGTATTAAAAAATCTTTCAAAATGTTAGTTCTTAAGTTTGCACGCTCCTCATATCTCTTTGAAAATTGTTCAAAATGTTGTTCCTAAAATGTTCAACATTTTGAACTAACATATCTCTTTAAAATTTTCAAATTATTCATGCTTTTAGAAAATTTTGTTCAAGTTTGTCAAACAGTGTTTATGCTTTTTTAGAAAAATGAAAATTTCAAAATGTGTTCAAGTTGTTCACAAAATTGTTGTACTTTCAAACATTATTTGATTATTAAAAATTATTCTGAATTTCCAACAAATGTTCCAAAAATTTGGAAATGAGTCCGGATTCTACGTTGGTGTTACCTATGTCCGGATTTCTAGGCTAGAGAAAGTCCACTTTTGTAAGGCCGGTTGCTATTCCCTATGCCTGAATTAATAGATGCACTCTCATTGGGCCATAACCCATGCGCCATGCAACCAATATTTGCGTGTGGTGCGAGGAGGTTTGACAATTAATTTACGGTAGTTAAAACCATTCAATCCTGCTCACTAATTGGGCAGATTCAAAACAAAAAATCGGCCCTGATGTGCCTTGGTTTTGACAATACTGTGGGTAGGCACAATAAATCCGGACGACATAATTCTTTAGAGTGTACGCTTCAAATTTTTCACAGACACTAATCATCTGAACCGGTGAGCCACTCACCCTCATCTGCAAGAGGTCAATGGATCAATTCCTAAGAAGTGCATGTACTTACTTTATGATTTTTTACCTCCCGTGAATGGCCGCACTCTCTACATCGGTCACTATGCCGGCCCAGTAGGCGTACGACTATATACTTCGGTGGCCGGTCGACGTATTAAAAGAACCAACCGCTCAAAACAAATTAAGAAAAACCATTCTACCCTTTCTTATGAAGGGGTATGGATAAATCTCCTCCGTTGATGTGTTTAGGGGGGTTGTACCGAAGTGGATGCGCTAATGTCCTTCACTGTAGAACCTGATGAAACCTGGTGAAAACTCAACACACGCTTCATGAAAAATGTTTCATAGAGATTCATCATGTTTTAGATTTCAATTTTTAAAAAACTTATCAAAATGTATTCAAGAGTGTTCTTGTTTCAAAGTATTCATCGCAAGGAACACAAAGATGCAAACAGATCATAAATTAGACTTTCGATTCAGTGGTTAAATTAGATTCAAACCTTGAAATCAAATGAAAAAGGCATGGGTGGGCAAAATATTACTCCCTCCGTTCCTTGATATAAGGTGTATAGATTTTTGAGAAAAAGTCTGAAATATAAGGTGTATTGCATTGCACCACTCGTTTGAATAATTTTTTTAGGGATTTGATTACATTTCCTTATATCGGGCAAGCTCCTCTATTTCCTCATGTCAATTAGTCAGGTGTAATCTCGCCTAAAACTTGTGAAATTTTTCCTCCACGTGTGTTCTTTAATTTCCGTGCCAAAAACTATACACCCTATATCTAGGAACGGAGGGAGTATATGTGTAGTGAGAGGGAAAGAAGGAAAGAGATTGACCTATGCATGAGACCCATGCACCGGGACCTCGGGAGAATTCATTTTCTCGTGGTAGCATGCAAGCACAAAACAGATAGTATTTACCTTTCGATCTCTGTGTTTGTGTTGCTTGCCATTTCCATTATCAGATCGTCGCGTACTCACATGGAGACTTGACAAGGCAAGGAGATTTCTTGGCGCATCGAAATGTCTTATATTTTGATACAGAGATTGGGGCTTTGTCGGCCGATGGGGGCTTTCTCCAGCATACTCACACTGTGTTCGTTGCAGTCTCTGACGCTTTGCTGACCGGCGGGGATTTTCGACCCTTTTTATCTGGTTTTCGTCTGGTTTTTTCTAATTAGCCGCGCAACTTTCTTCTTTTATATGAGATGCAGGAACCCCTGGCCCCTTCGAGGGTTACTCAAAAAAGTTTCATATTTTGATACGAAGGTCGTACATATTTGTGATGTTTGATGAGTAAACCATATGATAGGCTACTGCGCTAGCTAACCTAGTTCGATCGTGCCGCCTCCTTGATCCGGCTTATGCACCCAAAGCTTTTCTCTGACCGGAACGAACTACTCATCAAAGTGAAAGCATTGAACAAGCTAGCTAGCCACAGGGGATGAATCGATCGAGTCGTCGGAGGTGGTGCTCACCTTCGCCACAGCCGAGCTTGGGGCCCCTGACGGGCGTCCGCGTGCGCAGGAACTCGAGCAGCGTCATGGACGGGTCGACGCCGGCCGCCTCGTGCCGCGAGCCGTTCACCGCCAGCACCACCCGATTCGCCGACGACCCCATCTCTCCACAACGATCGACGTACCTCCTCGATCCAAGTGCGCTGGGCACAGAGCGAGGCCGCCCTTTTATTATATACACGGCCGGCAGGGCTCTCGCTGGAGCGGCGGCAGCCTATGGAGCGCAAATTTGATAAATTTGACTTATAGACGCAATTAAATCACAGAATGAACTGTCCGTAGAACTATTTCACGCGGCTGACCTGTGGCGCCTAGCTCTCAGGCGCTGCACTAGTGCAATACCTGGGAGCTAGGCGCTGCACTAGTGCAACGCCTAGGAGCTAGGCGCTACACTGTATAATGTGGTGCCTAGCTCTCAGGCGCTGCACACGACTTAGTAATTTTCTGATCACACGTGTGCGACGCTGGCTGTGTAGCGCCTATCTGTGAGGCGTTGCACAGTGTAATGTGACGCCTTCGTGGCGGGCGTCACACAAAAAGATCAGCCGCGTGAAATAGTTTCACGAATAGTTCATTCTATGATTTGATTCCGTCTATAGGTTAAATTTATCAAATTTGCCGCTATGCAGTGACGTTGGACGGGAAACGGGCCATTCCAAGGCATTAGCCGTCGCCGTCGCGGTCTGCATCAGCAGTGAAGGCAACGTGCGAGAGCGCGGTTGGTGTGGCGGTGACACGGTCGATCAGGTAGTCAAACTCGTGGCGCCGATACTATTTTCCGCCCCTACATCGCTCTTACCTCTCTCAATCAACCAGGAATCTTTCCAGTGCCGAGGAGAGTGGAGACGCAGGATGTTCCTCCACTCTCGGTGGTGTGCGTACTGGCTGACGCGATTCCACTACAGCGGGAGGCGGCTAGCGATGTTTAAGTTTTGTTCAACTGGGGCGTTATTGGCCTTCAGCTCAATCACATCTTGTCACGCGAGCAAGATTAAGTGACTTGTACCGGTAATCTGATGTCGCGTAGTCAACTTATGGGGCCGTCCGTTTGGTAGATTGATACCTGAGGGTATTTTATTTCGAGTAGACGACTGGAAGTCTGGAACCACCAACCAATGACGTACGTTTTTGACGAAAATGATGCAGCGCAGTGAAAACAGCGTAAACCGTAGCCGGGCGGTAGCCTTTTTTCTAGAAAAAAAAAACAAACTATACATATATCTCTACTCCTAAAGAAGGAGTTCATACGTCGTTCGTTCGTACTCCCCAATTGATTCTCCCACCGATGAACGAGGTTAGGTTGGTTCGATCTCCTCCTACCGGCTCCTCTTGTTTTCGCTTTTGTTCTGTGATTTCTTAGAGCAACTCCAACGGGGCGACCCAAACGGATGCGCGCTTTGACCGCTTTTCGTCAGTTTGGGTTGGCCAAGTGAACATGCGCGTCTGCATTCTGAAATAGGTCGGCTTGACCGCCCAACGGGGAGGCTGATCCAAATGTGCCGGCGTGAAAAAAATAGCTCGCACGAAATAAACATAATTAAACACAAGTGGCTGGTCAAACGCCGGCCAAAGTCCACTTAAACATTAACTAAAAATAAAAAAAGTCTGCGCCCGCCTACTGCCGCCCGCATGCTGCCCTAGACGTCGTCGGCCCTGCCCTTGCCCTTGGCGTCATCGTCGGTGAGGTCGATGAAGACGGGAGCAGGGCCAGCCCACCCGAACGTCGCCTGGTATGCTGCCAGGGCAGCCTCCTCTGGCGTCTGCTGGGGCGGCACATTGCGGCTAGCCGCGCGCGCTCCTCCTCCTCCTCAAGCCGGAGCGCCTCCATATCGCGTTGGAGCATCGCCTCGTAGCACATCTGCTCCTCGCCGTCGGTCTGCTCCTGGCGGAGCCAGTGCGCCTTCCAGCGCTCGAGGTGGGCGGCCTCCTGCGCCGGCGTCGCGGCGAAGTGGACGTGAGGCGTGCTCACCCACTCGCGGTACTGGCCCGTCCACGAGTAGGCCTCCTCCGGCCAAGTGGGTGGAGGCGGGGAGCGCTTCCGCGTCGGCTCCGGCTTGGGCTAGATGGGCGGCGACGGTGGTAGTGGCGACACGAACAACGGGGTGTGGACGAAGTCCCCCGCCACCGACAGGGCAAGGGCTTGCTCTAGCCCATCGCAGTGCGCGTCCTCCTCGAGGCGGCTAGCCTCCGACACCTTCTGCATGGCCTCCTCGAGGGCGGCTTGGTACTCCGCCTCCACCACCATGTCCTCCGGCTGTACCTGCGGGGGCGGCGGTGGGAACGATGGCGGGACATCGTCGACACCCGAATGCCATTGCTCCTCGTGTTCGAGGGCGAACCAAGCCTCCCAGTTGGGAGAGTCGGCGACGTACTCAGGCAGTCCACGCTACTCCAGCGTGAGCTGCGCGCGGCGCCGACGCACCTCGTCGTCGTGCGCCCGCTGGCTCCGCGGAACCGCCGGCACCAGGATCCGCTGCGGAGCGGCAGCGTGACGTCGGGGTACGGCAGTGGCTACCTGTACTCCCAGTGCCACCGCGCTTGGTGCACCGGGATGTGCAGGCGTCGGTGTTCAGGGCGAAAACGGGCCGGTGCAGGAGGAGGAGGGGGAGGGGGAGCACGGGAGGAAGGGTGCCCTTGCCCTTGCCCTTGCCATTGCTGTTGCCGAAGAGGCCCATGGCACGCTAGGGTTTGCTGTCGCCTGCGAGGAAGCAAAGGGAGTGGTGGGGGGCCAGATGTGGACAAGAGAAGTGGATGAGGCCGGCCCCCACCGCACGCGTGCTTAAAAAAGGACGCTTCCACTAGCTGACTAGTGGCCCCGCTGTTGGTGGTCGTCATAAATAAGATGACCGGTGGCGGTTGGGTGGCCTACAGGTGGGGACGCGATGGACGCCGAGGAGACACGCGACGCGTCCTCTTCGCGTCCGCGTCGACTCATTCCAGGCGCAATTTTGGGCCAAAAATGGGCCGGCGCGGACGCCAGGCGAACACGACTTGCGTTTGGGTTAGCGCGTTGGGCCTCCACTTTTGTCCGCGCCGACCCGAACGGACGTAGGTGGACGAAATGGGTCACCCCATTGGAGTTGCTCTTACCCTTACCAAATAAAACATCGTTCCAAGCTTCCAGCCACTACTTCTCCCTTCCCAACCCGCGCGTGACAGCTAGGCCATTCACCACCCACACACAGTTGCCACCGCCGTCCCGCCGTCTCGCTCGACCGTTGGTAACACCGCACGCTCTATCCGCCACTCCCGTTCGCATGCGACCTCACCCTCCACCGAACTGAGCAGTGGCGACATCGGCTCGTGGCCCCCGTCGTGCGCTCCTCGTCCTCTTGGAGATGGAGCTCTGGGGGCTCTTGTCAACATCGGCCAGGTAACCAGAATCTGCTTGGCAGCATCTGCTACCTCTTGAGCATGCGTTGGTTTTCCCTTGAAGAGGAAAGGGTGATATAGCAAAGTAGCGTAAGTATTTCCCTCAGTTTTGAGAACCAAGATATCAATCCAGTAGGAGACGACACACAAGTCACCTAGTACCTGCATAAACAATCAAGAACCTTGCAACCAATGCGATAAAAGGGTTGTCAATCCCTTCACGGCCACTCGCAAAAGTGAGACCTAATATAGTAAAGTAAATATTTTTGGATTTTTGTTGTATAGATTGGAAAGTAAAGATTGCAAAATAGTAAACAAGATGCGATGTAAATAAAAGATATGTAATATGATGGAAAAGAGACCGGGGGCCATAGGTTTCACTAGTGGCTTCTCTCAAGATAGCATGTATTACGGTGGGTGAACAAATTACTGCTGAGCAATTGATAGAAAAGTGCATAATTATGAAGACATCTAAGGCAATGATCATGAACATAGACATCACGTCCGTGTCAAGTAGACCAAAACGATTCTCCATCTACAACTATTACTCCACACATCGACTGCTATCCAGCATGCATCTAGAATATTAAGTTCATAAGAACGGAGTAACGCATTAAGCAAGATGACATGATGTAGAGGGATAAACTCAAGCAATATGATATAAACCCCATCTTTTTATCCTCGATGACAACAATACAATACGTGCCTTGCTGCCCCTACTGTCACTGGGAAAGGACACCGCAAGATTGAACCTAAAGCTAAGCACTTCTCCCATTGCAAGGAAGATCAATCTAGTAGGCCAAACTAAACGGATAATTCGAAGAGACTTGTAAAGATATCAAATCATGCATATAAGATTTCAGAGAAGAACCAAATAATATTCATAGATGATCAAGTTCATAAATCCACAATTCATCGGATCTCGGCAAACACACCGCAAAAGAGTATTACATCGAATAGATCTCCAAGAACATCGAGGAGAACTTTGTATTGAGAATCAAAGAGAGAGAAGAAGCCATCTAGCTAATAAATATGGACCTGAAGTTCTGTGCTAAACTACTCACGCTTCATCGGAGAGGTAATGGTGTTGATGTGGAAGCCCTCCGTGATCGATTCCCCCTCCGACAAATCGCCGGAAAAGGCCCCAAGATGGGATCTCACAGGTACAGAAGGTTGCGGCGGTGGAAAAGTGGTTTCGTGGATCCCCAAGATGTTTCTAGGGTATAAGAGTATATATAGGCGAAAGAAGTACGTCGGTGGAGCTACGAGGGGCCCACAAGGGTGGTGGGGGGGGGGGGGCGTGCCCTCCTTCCTCGTGGCCTCCTCGTAGAGTTACAGATTTCAACTCCAAGTCTTCTGGATTGCTTTTGGTCCAAGAAAGATCCTCGCGAAAGTTTCATTCCATTTGGACTCCGTTTGATATTCCTTTTCTATAAGACTCTAAAAGAGGCAAAAAACAGAAACTGGCAATAGGCCTTCGGTTAATAGGTTAGTCCAAAAAATAATATAAAAGAGCATGTTAAAGCCCATTAAACATCCAAAACAGATAATATAATAGCATGGAGCAATCAAAAATTGTAGATACGTTGGAGACGTATCAAGCATCCCCAAGCTTAATTCTTGCTCGTCCTCGAGTAGGTAAATGATAAAAACGGAGTTTTTGATGTGGAATGCTACCTAGCATATTTATCAATGTAATTTTCTTTATTGTGGCATGAATGTTCAGATCCGAAAGATTCAAGATAAAAGTTTAATGTTGACATAAAAATAGCAATACTTCAAGCATACTAACAAAGCAATCGTGTCTTCTCAAAATAACATGGCCAAAGAAAGTTATCCCTACAAAATAATATAGTCTGGCTATGCTCTATCTTCATCACACAAAGTATTTAATCATGCACAACCCCGGTTTCAGCCAAGCAATTGTTTCATACTTTAGTATTTTCAAACTTTTTCAATCTTCACGCAATACATGAGCGTGAGCCATGGACATAGCACTATACGTGGAATAGAATGGTGGTTGTGGAGAAGACAAAAAGGAGAAGATAGTCTCACATCAACTAGGCGTATCAACGGGCTATGGATATGCCCATCAATAGATATCAATGTGAGTGAGTAGGGATTGCCATGCAACGGATGTAGTAGAGCTATAAGTTTGTGAAAGCTCAACAAAAGAAACTAAGTGGGTGTGCATCCAACTTGCTTGCTCACGAAGACCTAGGGCACTCTGAGGAAGCCCATCATCGGAATATAAAAGCCAAGTTCTATAATGAAAAATTCCCACTAGTATATGAAAGTGACAACATAGGAGACTCTCTAACATGAAGATCATGGTGCTACTTTGAAGCACAAGTGTGGTAAAAGGATAGTAGCATTGTCCCTTCTCTCTTTTTCTCTCATCTTTATATTTGGGCCTTTTCTTTTTTTATGGCCTCTTTTTTTCTTTTTTTAGTCTGGAGTCTCATCCCGACTTGTGGGGGAATCATAGTCTCCATCATCCTTTCTTCACATGGGACAATGCTCTAATAATGAATATTATCACAGTTTTATTTACTTACAACTCAAGAATTACAACTCAATACTTCGAACAAAATATGACTCTATGTGAATGCCTCCGGTGGTGTACCGGGATATGCAATGAATCAAGAGTGACATGTATGAAAAAATTATGAACGGTGGCTTTGCCACAAATACGATGTCAACTACATGATCATGCATGGCAATATGACAATGATGGAGCATGTCATAATAAACGGAATGGTGGAAAGTTGCATGGCAATATATCTTGAAATGGCTATGGAAATGCCATAATAGATAGGTATGGTGGCTGTTTTGAGGAAGGTATATGGTGTATGTTACCGGCGAGAGTTGCACTACTAGAGAGGCTAGCAATGGTGGAAGGATGAGAGTACGTATAATCCATGGACTCAACATTACTCATAAAGAACTCACATACTTATTGCAAAAATCTACAAGTAATCAAAAAAGTACTACAAACATGCCCCTAGGGGAAGAGTTGGTAGGAGTTAACCATGGCGCCATCTTGACCTCCACAGATAAGGAAGGCAATCAATAAACAAATAATGCTCCAACTTCATCACATAGCGGTCCACCATACGTGCATGCTACGGGAATCACAAACTTCAACACAACTATTCCTAAAATTCACAATTACTCTACTAGCATATCTCTAATATCACCATCCTCATATGTCAAAACAATCATAAAGAATCAGACTTCTCATCATATTCAACACATTTTATATGAAAGTTTTTATTATACCCATCTTGGATGCCCATCATGTTAGGACTAATTTTATAACCAAAGAAAATTACCATGCTGTTCTAAAAGACTCTCAAAATAATATAAGTGAAGTATGAGAGATCAATATTTTCTACAAAATAAATCCACCACCGTGCTCTAAAAAGATATAAGCGAAGCACTAGAGCAAAATTATCTAGCTCAAAAGATATAAGTGAAGCACATAGAGTATTCTAATAAATTCCAATTCATGCATGTCTCTCCCAAAATGTGTGTACAGCAAGGATGATAGTGGTAAACTAAAAAGCAAAGACTCAAATCATACAAGACGCTCCAAGCAAAACACATATCATGTGGTGAATAAAAATATAGGCTTAAGTAAAGTTACCGATAGACGAAGACGAAAGAGGGGATGCCTTCCGGGGCATCCCCAAGCTTAGGCTTTTGGTTGTCCTTGAGTTATCTTTGGTTGCCTTGGGCATTCCCAAGCTTAGGCTCTTGCCACTCCTTATTCCAAAATCCATCAAATCTTTACCCAAAAACTTGAAAACTTCACAACACAAAACTTCAACAGAAAATCTCATGAGCTCTGTTAGTATAAGAAAATAAACCACCACTTTAAGGTACTGTAATGAACTCATTCTTTATTTATATTGGTGTTAAACCTACTGTATTCCAACTTCTCTATGGTTCATACCCCCCGATACTACTCATAGATTCATCAAAATAAGCAAACAACACACGAAAAACAGAATCTGTCAAAAATAGAACAGTCTGTAGAAATTTGTAACTTTAGAATACTTATGTAACTCTAAAAATTCTTCAATAAATTGGTGGACGTGAGGAATTTGTCTATTAATCATCTTCAGAAAGAATCAACCTAAAATCACTCTTCAGCAAAACATGACAGCTATTCTCGTGAGCGCAAAAGTTTCTGTTTTTTATAGCAAGATCGTAAAGACTTCACCCAAGTCTTCCCAAAGGTTCTACTTGGCACAAACAATAATTAAAACATAAAACCACATCTAACCATAAGATAGATAAACTATTTATTACTAAACAGGATAAAAAACAAAGAACAAAAATAAAATTGGGTTGCCTCCCAACAAGCGCTATCGTTTAACGCCCCTAGCTAGGCATAAGAATAGATCTAGGTATTGCCATCTTTGGTGTGTAATTATTTAACTAAACACACACAACCCTTAGGAGGTTCTTTGGTTTTGTTAATGATCAAATTCCTAGGCAAGAAATCGAGGTTCCTTAATGATATCGAAAAAATTGAGGTGAATACTTATTGATTTGAGATCTTCATTTTCCTTACTAGAAGATTCACCCTTATTCTTAGGAACGTAAATAAACTTGGGAACTTTCGTAGGAGGAGGATGCGAGGGATTTTTAACGGCAGTAAAAGCCCCAAGTTGGCAATAATATCTTCGAGTTTATCAATTTTAGTAGAATCTTGATCTATTCTTTCATTAACTATGGGTTCCTTTTCCCTAAGATTTTTCAGAGTAACTCCTACCTTAGATCCATATTGGGTAATTTGGTTATGGATCTTTTTATCCAGATTTTCTATTAACTCAACAGTGGCAATTTTATTTTCAGTAATATCAAGCCTTTGCATCACATGTTCCAAGGTTAAAATAGTTCCATTTACCAAAAGAGGTGGTGGGCCTAATAAATCTATCATGGCATTATACGAATCAAAAGTATGGCTTCCCAAAAAATTCCCTCTGGTAATGGTGTCAAGAACATGTCTATTCCAAGGAGTAATGCCTAGATAAAAAAATGCGAAGAAGAACGGAAGTAGATTGCTTCCTAGCAGATCTATTTTGAGCATTGAAAATTATATACCAAGCATCTTTTAGATTTTCTCCCTCCCTTTGTTTAAAATTGAGAACTCCATTATCGGGATTACTAACAGTGATAGGAGGACTAGCCATGAGGGCAAAACAAACGATCTAGCACATGAATGCACAAGAAGCGAGCGAGAGACGAACGGAAGAGTGGCGAAGAAAAGGCAAAGGTTTTCAAAAATCGTTTTAGAAGTGGGGGAGAGGAAAACGAGAGGCGAATGACAAATAATGTAATGCAAGGGAGAAGAGTTTATGATGGGTACTTGGTATGTCTTGACTTGGCGTAGATCTCCCCGGCAACGGCGCCAGAAATTGGCAAGTTGACGGGAGATCAAATCTTGACTTGACTTGGCGTAGGTCTTCCCGGCAACGGCGCCATAAATCCTTCATGATACCTCTTGAGCATGTGTTGGTTTTCCCTTGAAGAGGAAAGGGTGATGTAGCAAAGTAGCGTAAGTATTTCCCTCAGTTTTGAGAACCAGGGTATCAATCCAGTAGGAGACGACACACAAGTCACCTAGTACCTGCACAAACAATCAAGAACCTTGCAACCAACGCAATAAAGGGGTAGTCAATCCCTTCACAGTCACTCGCAAAAGTGAGATCTAATAGAGATAGTAAAGTAAATATTTTTGGTATTTTTGTTGTATAGATTGGAAAGTAAAGATTGCAAAATAGTAAACAAGATGCAATGTAAATAAAAGAGATGTAATATGATAGAAAAGAGACCCAGGGGCCATAGGTTTCACTAGTGGCTTCTCTCGAGATAGCATGTATTATGGTGGGTGAACAAATTATTGCCGAGCAATTGATAGAAAATCGCATAATTATGAAGACATCTAAGGCAATAATCATGAACATAGGCATCAAGTCCGTGTCAAGTAGACCGAAATGATTCTGCATCTACTACTATTACTCCACACATCGACCGCTATCCAGCATGTATCTAGAGTATTAAGTTCATAAGAACGGAGTAACGCATTGATCAAGATGACATGATGTAGAGGAATAAACTCAAGCAATATTATATAAACCCATCTTTTTATCCTCAATGGCAACAATACAATACATGCCTTGCTGCCCCTACTGTCACTGGGAAAGGACACCGCAAGATTGAACCCAAAGCTAAGCACTTCTCCCATTGCAAGAAAGATCAATCTAGTAGGCCAAACTAAACCGATAATTCGAAGAGACTTGCAAAGATGTCAAATCATGCATATAAGATTTCAGAGAAGAACCAACTAATATTCATAGATGATCAAGTTCATAAATCCACAATTCATCGAATCTCGGCAAACACACTGCAAAAGAGTATTACATCGAATAGATTGATACATCTCCAATGTATCTATAATTTTTGATTGTTCCATGCTATTATATTACCCGTTTTGGATGTTTATGGGCTTTACTATACACTTTTATTTCATTTTTGGGACTAACCTATTAACCGGAGGCCCAGCCCAAATTGCTATTTTTTTTGCCTATTTCAGTGTTTCGCGGAAAAGGAATATCAAACGGAGTCCAAACGGAATGAAACCTTCGGGAGAGATATTCTTGGAATAAACGCACTCCACGAGACTTGGAGTGGACGTCAATAAGTAAACAAGGCGGCCATGAGGCAGGAGGGCGCGCCCTAGGGGGGTGGGCGCGCCACCACCCTCGCCGGCCCCTCGTGGCTCCCCTGACCGACTTACTTCGCCTATATATACTTGCATACCCTGAAAACATCCAGGAGCACCACGAAACCCTATTTCCACCGCCGCAACCTTCTGTACTCGTGAGATCCCATCTTGGAGCCTTTCTCGGTGTTCCACCGAAGTGGGAATTGACTTCTACATCAACGCCAAAGCCTCTCCGATGAAGTGTGAGTAGTTTACCACAGACCTTTGGGTCCATAGTTATTAGCTAGATGACTTCTTCTCTCTCTTTGAATCTCAATACAATGTTCTCCTCGATCTTCTTGGAGATCTATTCGATGTAACTCTTTTTGCGGTGTGTTTGTCGAGATCCGATGAATTGTGGGTTTATGATCAAGTTTATCTATGAGAAATATTTGAATCTCCTCTGAATTATTTTATGTATGATTGGTATCTTTGCAAGTCTCTTCAAATTATTAGTTTGGTTTGGCCTACTAGATTGATCTTTCTTGCAATGGGAGACAGCAGGGGCATCAAGGCACGTATTTTATTGTTGCCATCAAGGATAAAAAGATGGGGTTTATACCATATTGCTTGAGTTTATCCCTCTACATCCTGTCATCTTGCCTAATGCATTACTCTATTCTTATGAACTTAATACTCTAGATGCATGTTGGATAGCGGTCGATGTGTGGAGTAATAGTAGTAGATGCAAAATCGTTTCGGTCTACTTGTCGCGAACATGATGCCTATGTACATGATCATGCCTAGATATTCTCATAACTATGCACTTTTCTATCAATTGCTCGACAGTAATTTGTTCACCCACCATAATACTTATGCTATCTTGAGAGAAGCCACTAGTGAACTATGGCCACCGGGTCTATTTTCCATCATATAAGTTTCCGATCTACTTTATTTTGCAATCTTTACTTTTCAATCTATATCATAAAAATACCAAAAATATTTATCTTATTATTATCTCTATCAGATCTCACTTTCACAAGTGGCCGTGAAGGGATTGAGAACCCCTTTATCATGTTGGTTGCGAGGTTCTTATTTGTTTGTGTAGGTATGAGGGACTTGCGTGTAGCCTCCTACTGGATTGATACCTTGGTTCTCAAAAACTGAGGGAAATACTTACGCTACTTTGCTGCATCACCCTTTCGTCTTGAAGGGAAAACCAACGCAGTGCTCAAGAGGTAGCAAGAAGGATTTCTGGCGCCGTTGCCGGGGAGGTCTTCGCACAAGTCAAGACATACCAAGTACCCATCACAAACTCTTCTCCCTCGCATTACATTATTTGCCATTTGCCTCTCGTTTTCCTCTCCCCCACTTCACCCTTGCCGTTTTCGCCCTCTCTTTCCCGTTCGCCTCTTTTTCGCCTGTCTCTTGTGTGCTCATGTATTAGATCGTTTATTTCATCGTCATGGCTAGTCCTCCTATCATCGTTAGTACTCCTGATCATGAAGTCCGTAATTTTAAACAAAGGGAGGGAGAAAATCTAAAAGATGCTTGGCATAGAATTTGCAATGCTCAAAATAGATCTACTAGGAAGCAATCTACTTCCGTTCTTCTTTGAAATTTTTATGTAGGCATTACTCCTTGGAATAGATGCATTCTTGACACCATTACCGGAGGGAATTTCTTGGGTAGCCACACTTTTGATGCTTATAATGCTATGCTAGATTTGTTTGGGCCACCACCTCTTTTGGTTAATGGAACTGCTTTAACCTTGGAACATGTGATGCAAAGGCTTGAAATTATTGAAAATAAAGTTGTCACTGTTGAGTTAATTGAAAATTTGGATAAAAATATCCACAACCAAATTACCCAATATGGATCTAAGGTTGGAGTTACTCTGAATTTTTTTATAGAGAAGGAACCTATAGTTAATGAAAGAATAGATCAAGATTCTACAAGAATCGGTAAACTTGATGATATTATTACCAACTTAGGGTCTGCCTTTTCATCTATGAAAAATACTCCAACTCCTCCTACCAAAATTGCCAAATTAATGTATGTTCCTAAAAATAAGGGTGAATCTCTAGTAAGGGAAATGCGGATCTCAAATCAATAAGTGTTCATCCCAACTTTTTCGCTATCATTAAGGAACCTTTTGCTACAAATGAATTTCTTGAGTTCTTGCCTAGGAGTTTGACCATTAATAAAAGGAAGGAAACTCCTAAGGGTTATAAGTGTTCTATTGAAGAATTGAATACCAAAGATGGCAATACTTAGATCTATTCTCGCTTTTATTCCTAGCTAGGGGCGTTAAACGATAGCTCTTGTTGGGAGGCAACCCAATTTTATTTTGTTCTTTACCTTTTGATCCTGTTTAGTGTTAAATAATTCATCTATATTCTGCTTAGATGTGTTTTTATGTTTTAATTAGTGTTTGTGCCAAGTAGAACCTATAGGATCATCTTGGGTGATAGTTAATTTGATCTTGCTGAAAAACAGAAACTTTTGCGCGCACGAGAATAATTTTAATAAATCACAGAAACGTGATTTTGAGTTGATTCTTTTTGCAGTAGATTAATAGAAAAATTTACTAGGACTTACTATTTTGGTAGGATTTGTAGAGTTCCAGAAGTATTCTAAAGTTACATATTACTACAGACTGTTCTATTTTTGATAGATTCTGTTTTTCGTGTGTTGTTTGCTTATTTTGATGAATCTATGAGTAGTATCGGGGGGTATGAACCATAGAGAAGTTGTAATACAGTAGGTTTAACACCAATATAAATAAATAATGAGTTAATTACAGTACCTTAAAGTGGTGGTTTATTTTCTTATACTAACGGAGCTCATGAGATTTTCTGTTGAAGTTTTGTGTTGTGAAGTTTTCAAGTTTTTGGGTAAAGATTTGATGGATTTTGGAATAAGGAGTGTCAAGAGCCTAAGCTTGGGGATGCCCAAGGCACCCCAAGATAACTCAAGGACAACCAAAAGCCTAAGCTTGGGGATGCCCCGGAAGGCATCCCCTCTTTCGTCTTTGTCTATCGGTAACTTTACTTGAGGCTATATTTTTATTCACCACATGATATGTGTTTTGCTTGGAGCGTCTTGTATGATTTGAGTCTTTGATTTTTAGTTTACCACAATCCTCCTTGCTGTACACACCCTTTGGGAGAGACATGCATGAATCAGAATTTATTAGAATACTCTATGTGCTTCACTTATATCTTTTGAGCTAGATAATTTTGCTCTAGTGCTTCACTTATATTTTTTAGAGCACGACAGTGGTTTTATTTTGTAGAAATTATTGATCTATCATGCTGCACTTATATTATTTTGAGAGTATTTTAGAACAGCATGGTATTTGCTATGGTTATAAAATTGGTCCTAATATGATGGGAATCCAAGTTGGGTATAATAAAAACTATCATAGAAAGTGCATTGGATGCTATGATCAATTTGATACTTGGTAATTGTTTTGATATATAAAGGTGGTAATGTTAGAGTCATGCTAGTTGGGTAATTTTGAAATTGAGAAATACTTGTGTTGAAGTTGGAAAGTCCCGTAGCATGCACGTATGGTAAAAGTTGTGTAACAAATTTGTAGCATGGGGTGCTCTTTGATTGCCTTCCTTATGTGTGGAGGTCGGGATCGCGCGATGGTTAACTCCTACCAACCCTTCCCCTAGGAGCATGCGTAGTAGTACTTTGCTTCGAGGGCTAATAATCTTTTGCAACAAGTATATGAGTTCTTTATGACTAATGTGAGTCCATGGATTATACACTCTCTTACCCTTCCATCATTGCTAGCCTCTACGGTACCGTGCATTGCCCTTTCTCACCTTGAGAGTTGGTGCAAAGTTCACCGGTGCATCCAAACCCCGTGATACGATATGCTCTATCACACATAAACCTCCTTATATCTTCCTCAAAACAGTCACCATACCTACCTATTATGGCATTTCCATAGCCATTCCGAGATATATTGCCATGCAACTTTCCATTGTTCCGTTTATTATGACACGTTCCATGATACATCTCCATCGTATCTACTTTTCCAAACACTTTTTCCCTTGTTTTGGACTCTAACTTGCATGATTTGTATGGAACTAACCCGGACTGAACGCTGTTTTCAGCAGAATTGCCATGGTGTTATTTTTGTGCAGAAATAAAAGTTCTCGGAATGACCTGAAAATCCACGGAGCAACTTTTCAGAATTAATAAAAATTACTGGCGAAAGAAATAGCGTCAGGGGGCCCACACCTTGTCCACGAGGGTGGGGGCGCGCCCCCTGCCTTGTGGGCCCCCTGGACGTCCAATGACCTCAACTCCAACTCCATATATTTGCTTTCGCGGAGAAAAAGACAAAGAGAAAGTTTCATCGTGTTTTTCGATACGGAGCCGCCGCCGCCCTAATCTCTCTCGGGAGGGCTGATCTGGAGTCCGTTCGGGGCTCCGGAGAGGGGGATTCATCACCGTCTTCATCATCAACCATCCTCCATCACCAATTTCATGATGCTCACCGCCGTGCGTGAGTAATTCCATCGTAGGCTTGCTGGACGGTGATGGGTTGGATGAGATTTACCATGTAATCAAGTTAGTTTATTTAGGGTTTGATCCCTAGTATCCACTATGTTCTGAGATTGATGTTGCTATGACTTTGCTATGCTTAATGCTTGTCACTAAGGCCCGAGTGCCATGATTTCAGATCTGAACCTATTATGTTTTCATGAATATATGTGAGTTCTTGATCCTATCTTGCAAGTCTATAGTCACCTATTATGTGTTATGATCCGACAACCCTGAAGTGACAATAATCGGGATACTTCTCGGTGATGACCGTAGTTTGAGGAGTTCATGTATTCACTATGTGTTAATGCTTTGGTCCGGTACTCTATTAAAAGGAGGCCTTAATATCCCTTAGTTTCCACTATGACCCCGCTGCCACGGGAGGGTAGGACAAAAGATGTCATGCATGTTCTTTTCCGTAAGCACGTATGACTATATTCAGAATACATGCCTACATTACATTGATGAACTGGAGCTAGTTTTGTGTCACTGCTACCTCTTGAGCACTACGTTGGATTTCCCCGAAGAGGAGAGGATGATGCAGTAAAGTAGCGTAAGTATTTCCCTCAGTTTTTGAGAACCAAGGTATCAATCCAGTAGGAGACCATGCACAAGTCCCTCGTACCTACACAAAACGATAGCTACTCGCAACCAACACGATTAGGGGTTGTCAATCCCTTCACGGTCACTTACGAGGGTGAGATATGATAGATATGATAAATAATATTTTTGGTATTTTTGATATAGAGATGCAAAGTGAAAAGTAAAAAGCAAAGTAAAAACAAAGCAAATAATAAAGTGATGGAGATTGACATGATGAGAATAGACCCGGGGGCCATAGGTTTCACTAGTGGCTTCTCTCAAGAGCATAAATATTCTACGGTGGGTGAACAAATTACTGTTGAGCAATTGACAGAATTGAGCATAATTATGAGTATATCTAGGTATGATCATGTATATAGGCATCACGCCCGAGACAAGTAGATCGAAACGATTTTGCATCTACTAGTATTACTCCACTCATCGACCGCTATCCAGCATGCATCTAGAGTATTAAGTTAAAAACAGAGTAACGCCTTAAGCAAGATGACATGATGTAGAGGGATAAATTCATGCAATATGATAAAAACCCCATCTTGTTATCCTCGATGGCAACAATACAATACGTGCCTTGCAACCCTTTCTGTCACTGGGTAAGGACACCGCAAGATCGAACCCAAAGCTAAGCACTTCTCCCATTGCAAGAACTACCAATCTAGTTGGCCAAACCAAACGGATAATTCGAAGATACTTGCAAAGATAACTCAATCATACATAAAAGAATTCAGAGAAGATTCAAATATTATTCATAGATAAGCTAGATCATAAAACCAGAATTCATCTGTCTCAACAAACACACCACAAAAAGAAGATTACATTGAATAGATCTCCACAAGAGAGGGGGAGAACATTGTATTGAGATCCAAAAAGAGAGAAGAAGCCATCTAGCTACTAGCTATGGACCCGAATATCTGAAGTAAACTACTCACACTTCATCGGAGAGGCTATGGTGTTGATGTAGAAGCCCTCCATGGTAGATGCCCCCTCCGGCGGAGCTCCGGAACAGGCCCAAAGATGGGATCTCGTGGATACAGAAAGTTGCGGCGGTGGAATTAGGTTTTTGGCTCCGTATTTGATCTGTCGGGGGTACGTAGGTATATATAGGAGGAAGGAGTACGTCGGTGGAGTAACATGGGGCCCACGAGGTAGGGGGGCACGCCCTAGGGTGGGGGGGGGGGCGCCCCCACCCTCGTGACTGCCTCTGTTACTTCTTGGAGTAGGGTCCAAGTCTCCTGGATCACGTTCGGTGAGAAAATCATGTTCCCAAAGGTTTCATTCCGTTTGGACTCCGTTTGATATTCCGTTTCTTCGAAACACTAAAATAGGTAAAAAACACCAATTCTGGGCTGGGCCTCCAGTTAATAGGTTAGTCCCAAAAATAATATAAAAGTGGAAAATAAAGCCCAATATAGTCCAAAACAGTAGATAAAGTAGCATGGAGAAATCAAAAATTATAGCTACGTTGGAGACGTATCAGGCATCCCCAAGCTTTGTTCCTGCTCGTCCTTGAGTAGGTAAATGATAAAAAAGAATTTTTTACGCGGAGTGATACTTTGGCATAATTTCAATGTAAATCTTCTTAAGCATGAATATTCAGATACGAAAGATTCAAGACAAAAGTTCATATTGACATAAAAGTAATAATATTTCAAGTATACTAATCAAAGCAATGATGTCTTCTCAAAATAGCATGGCTAAAGAAAGTTATCCCTACAAAATCATATAGTCTGGCTGTTGCTCTATCTTCATCACACAAAGTATTTAATCATGCACAACCCCAATGACAAGCCAAGAAATTGTTTCATACTTTAGTAATCTCAAACTCTTTCAACTTTCACGCAATACATGAGCGTGAGCCATGGACATAGCACTATAGGTGGAATAGAATGGTGGTTGTGGAGAAGACAAAAAGGAGAAGATAGTCTCACATCAACTAGGCGTATCAACGGGCTATGGAGATGCCCATCAATAGATATCAATGTGAGTGAGTAGGGATTGCCATGCAACGGATGCACTAGATCTATAAGTATATGAAAGCTCAACAAAAGAAACTAAGTGGGTGTGCATCCAACTTGCTTGCTCACAAAGACCTCGAGCACTTTTGAGGAAGCCCATCATTGGAATATACAAGCCAAGTTCTATAATGAAAAATTCCCACTAGTAAATGAAAGTGACAACATATGAGACTCTCTATCATGAAGATCATGGTGCTACTTTGAAGCACACGTGTTGTAAAAGGATAGTAGCATTGTCCCTTCTATCTTTTTCTCTCATTTTTTTATTTGAGCCTTTTTTATGGCCTCTTTTTTTTATTTTTTTCGTCCGGAGTCTCATCCCGACTTATGGGTGAATCATAGTCTCCATCATCCTTTCCTCACTTGGACAATGCTCTAATAATGATGATCATCACACTTTTATTTTTCTTACAACTCAACAATTACAACTCGATACTTAGAACAAAGTATGACTCTATATGAATGCCTCCAGCGGTGTACCGGGATATGCAATGAATCAAGAGCGACATGTATGAAAATTATGAAGGTGGCCTTGCCACAGATACAATGTCAACTACATGTTCATGCAAAAAGCAATATGACAGTGATGGAGCGTGTCATAATAAACAGAACGGTGGAAAGTTGCATGGCAATATATCTCGGAATGGCTATGGAAATGCCATAATAGGTAGGTATGGTGGCTGTTTTGTGGAAGGTATATGGTGGGTGTATGATACCGGCGAAAAGTGCACGGTATTAGAAAGGCTAGCAAAGGCGGAAAGGTTAGAGTGCGTATAATCCATGGACTCAACATTAATCAAAAGAACTCATGCACTTGTTGCAAAAAATTAGAAGTCATCAAAAACCAAAGCACTACGCGCATGCTCCTAGGGGGATAGGTTGGTAGGAAAAGACCATCGCTCGTCCCCGACCGCCACTCATAAGGAAGACAATCAATAAATAAAATGGTGCTCCAACTTCATCACAAAGCGGTTCACCATACGTGCATGCTACAGGAATCACAAACTTCAACACAAGCATTCTTTAAATTAATAATCACCCAACTAGCATCACTTTTATATTATCACCTCCATATCTCAAAACAATTATCAAGCATCAAACTTATCTTAGTATTCAACGCACTCAAAAGAAAGTTTCACATATCTTGAATACCAAGTATATTATCATTAAGCAAATTACCATGCTATTAACGACTCTCTAAATAATCTAAGTGAAGCATGAGAGATCAATAGTTTCCTTAAAACAAATCCACCACCGTGCTCTAAAGATCTAAGTGAAGTACTAGAGCAAAAATTATCACGCTCAAAAGATATAAGTGAAGCACTAGAGCAAAACTATCAAGCTCAAAAGATATAAGTGAAGCGCATAGAGTATTCTAGAAAATTCCAATTCATGTATGGCTCTCTCAAAAGGTGTGTACAGCAAGGATGATTGTGGTAAACTAACAAGCAAAGACGCAAATAATACAAGACGCTCCAAGCAAAACACATAACATGTGGTGAATAAAAATATAGCTCCAAGTAAATTACCGATGGAAGTGGACAAAAGAGGGGATGCCTTCCGGGGCATCCCCAAGCTTTAACCTTTTGGTGTTCTTGCATTATCTTGGGGGTGCCATGGGCATCCCCAAGCTTATGCTCTTGCCACTCCTTGTTCCATAATCCATCACATTCACCCAAAACTTGAAAACTTCACAACACAAAACTCAATAGAAATCTCGTGAGCTCCGTTAGAGAAAGAAAACAAAAGACTACTTCAAGGTACTGTTATGAACTCATTCTTTATTTATATTGGTGTTAAACCTACTGTATTACAACTTCTCCATGGATTATAAACTATTTTACTAGCCATAGATTCATCAAAATAAGCAAACAACACACGCAAAACAGAATCTGTCAAAAACAGAAAAGTCTGTAGCAATCTGTAACTAACGCAAACTTCTAGAACTCTAAAAAATTCTACCAAAATAGGACGTACTGGAAAATTTTTCTATTGATCAGAATAAAAAAGAATCAATGCAAACGCACGTTTCTGTGATGTATTGAATGTTTTCTCGTGAGCGCAAAGTTTCTGTTTTTCAGCAGAATCAAATCAACTATCATCGTAGGTTATCCTATAGGTTCTATTTAGCACAAACACTAATTAAAAGATAAAACCACATCCAACCAGAGGCTAGATGGATTATTTATTCCTAAACATAAGCAAAAACAAAAAACAAAAAAAAATTGGGTTGCCTCCCAACAAGCGCTATCGTTTAACGCCCCTAGCTAGGCATAAAAGCAAGGATAGAGCTAGGTTTTGCCATCTTTGGTAGGCAATCCATAAGTGGCTCTCATGATAGATTCATATGGTAATTTTATTTTCTTTCTAGGGAAGTGTTCCATGCCCTTCTTTAAGGGAAATTGGAATCTAATATTCCCTTCCTTCATATCAATAATTGCACCAATCGTTCTAAGGAAAGGTCTACCAAGAATAATAGGACATGAAGGATTGCAATCTATATCAAGAACAATAAAATCCACGGGCACATAATTCCTATTTGCAACAATAAGAACATCATTAATTCTTCCCAAAGGTTTTTTAATAGTGGAATCTGCAAGATGCAAGTTTAGAGAGCAATCATCAAAGTCACGGAAATCTAGCAAATCACATAAAGTTTTGGGAATAGTAGAGACACTAGCACCCAAATCACACAAAGTATGAAACTCATAATCTTTAATTTTAATTTTAATAGTAGGTTCCCACTCATCATAGAGTTTTCTAGGGATAGAAACTTTCAACTCAAGTTTTTCTTCATAAGATTGCATCAAGGCATCAACAATGTGTTCGGTAAAGGCCTTATTTTGACTATAAGCATGAGGAGAATCTAGCACGGATTGCAACAAGGAAATACAACCAATCAAAGAGAAATTTTCATAATTAAATTCCTTGAGATCCAAAATAGTGGATTTAGCAACATCTAGGTTTTTATTTCTTTCAATCCCACTTTCATCAATTTCATCATCAAGATCTAGAAACTCCGAATTCTTAGAACGCCTTCTAGGTAAAGGAAGATCATATTCAGTTTCATCAAGATTCATATTGCAAAACAAAGATTTAATGGGGGACACATCAATAACTCTTAGATCTTCATCTTGATTTTCATAGGATTTGGAAGAACACGCTTTAATAAAGGCATCTTTGGAAGCACGCATCCTAGCGGTTCTTTCTTTGCACTCATCAATGGAAATTCTCATGAATTTGAGGGACTCATTGATATCATGCTTAGGAGTAATAGATCTAAGCTTTAAAGAATCAATTTCAAGAGAAATTCTATCAATGTTCCTAGCCAAATCATCAACTTTAAGCAATTTCTCTTCAAGCAAAGCATTGAAATTCTTTTGTGAATTCATAAACTCTTTAACACTACTCTCAAATTCAGAGGGCATCTTATTAAAATTTCCATAAGAGTTGTTGTAGGAATTTCCATAATTATTAGAAGGATTACTAGTATAAGGCCTAGGATTAAAATTCCCTCTATACGCGTTATTTCCAAAACTATTCCTACCAACAAAATTCACATCCATAGATTCATTATTATTCTCAATCAAAGTAGACAAAGGCATATCATTGGGATCAAGAGAAGTATTTTTAGTAGCAAACATCTTCATAAGTTCATCCATCTTTTCACTCAAAACATTGATTTCTTCTATAGCATGCACTTTTTTACTAGAAGATCTTTCGGTGTGCCATTGAGAATAATTGGCCATAATATTATCAAGCAATTTTGTAGCATCTCCTAACGTAATTTCCATAAATGTGCCTCCCGCGGCCGAATCTAAAAGATTTCTAGAAGCAAAATTCAATCTGGCATAAAATTTTTGTATGATCATCCATAAGTTCAAACCATGAGTAGGGCAATTGCGAAGCATCAATTTCATTCTTTCTCAAGATTGGGCAACATGCTCATGATCAAGTTGTTTAAAATTCATAATATCGTTCCTAAGAGTGATGATCTTAGCGGGAGGAAAATACTTAGAGATAAAATCATCTTTGCACTTGTTCCAAGAATCAATACTATTTTTAGGCAAAGACGAAAACCAAACTTTAGCATGATCTCTAAGTGAAAATGGAAATAACTTCAATTTGACAATATTGTTATCCGTATCTTTCTTCTTTTGCATATCACACAAATCAACAAAATTATTTAGATGAGTAGCGGCATCTTCACCAGGAAGGCCGGCGAATTGATCTTTCATAACAAGATTAAGCAAAGCGGTATTGATTTCACAAGACTCATCATTATTAAGAGGAGCAATCGGAGTACTAAGGAAATCATTATTATTGGTATTCGAGAAGTCACACAATTTGGTATTATCTTGCGCCATGGCAACAAGTAATCCAACACACAAGCAAACAGAAAGGCAACGGGAAAAGGCAAAAGGGAAAGAGAGGAGGAGATTGGGAAAGAGAGGGGGAATAAAACGGCAAGGGTGAAGTGGGGGAGAGGAAAACGAGAGGCAAATAATGTAATGCGAGAGATAGGGATTGTGATGGGTACTTGGTATGGTTGACTTGCTTGCGTGAGCCTCCCCGTCAACGGCGCCGGAAATTCTTCTTGCTACCTCTTGAGCACTGCGTTGGATTTCCCTGAAGAGGAGAGGATGATGCAGTAAAGTAGCGTACGTATTTCCCTCAGTTTTTGAGAACCAAGGTATCAATCCAGTAGGAGACCACACACAAGTCCCTCGTACCTACACAAAACGATAGCTACTCGTAACCAACACGATTAGGGGTTGTCAATCCCTTCATGGTCACTTACGAGGGTGAGATCTGATAGATATGATAAATAATATTTTTGGTATTTTTGATATAGAGATGCAAAGTGAAAAGTAAAAAGCAAAGTAAAAACAAAGCAAATAATAAAGTGATGGAGATTGACATGATGAGAATAGACCCGGGGGCCATAGGTTTCACTAGTGGCTTCTCTCAAGAGCATAAATATTCTACGGTGGGTGGACAAATTACTGTTGAGCAATTGACAGAACTGAGCATAATTATGAGTATATCTAGGTATGATCATGTATATAGGCATCACGTCCGAGACAAGTAGATCGAAACGATTTTGCATCTACTAGTATTACTCCACTCATCGACCGCTATCCAGCATGCATCTAGAGTATTAAGTTAAAAACAGAGTAACGCCTTAAGCAAGATGACATGATGTAGAGGGATAAATTCACGCAATATGATAAAAATCCCATCTTGTTATCGTCGATGGCAACAATACAATACGTGCCTTGCAACCCTTTCTGTCACTGGGTAAGGACACCGCAAGATCGAACCCAAAGCTAAGCACTTCTCCCATTGCAAGAAGTACCAATCTAGTTGGCCAAACCAAACAGATAATTTGAAGATACTTGCAAAGATAACTCAATCATACATAAAACAATTCAGAGAAGATTCAAATATTATTCATAGATAAGCTGGATCATAAACCTACAATTCATCGGTCTCAACAAACACATCGCAAAAAGAAGATTACATCGAATAGATCTCCACAAGAGAGGGGGAGAACATTGTATTGAGATCCAAAAATAGAGAAGAAGCCATCTAGCTACTAGCTATGGACCCGAAGGTCTGAAGTAAACTACTAACAGTTCATCGGAGAGGCTATGGTGTTGATGTAGAATCCCTCCATGGTAGATGCCCCCTCTGGCGGAGCTCTGGAACAGGCCCCAATATGGGATCTCATGGATACAGAAAGTTGCGGCGGTGGAATTAGGTTTTTGGCTCCGTATTTTATCTATCGGGGGTACGTAGGTATATATAGATGGAAGGAGTACGTCGGTGGAGTAACAGGGGGCCCACGAGGTACGGGGGCGCGCCCTAGGGGGGGTGCCCCCGACCCTCGTGACCGCCTCTGTTACTTCTTGGAGTAGGGTCCAAGTCTCCTGGATCACGTTCGATGAGAAAATCACATTCCCGAAGGTTTCATTCCGTTTGGACTCCGTTTGATATTCCGTTTCTTTGAAACACTGAAATAGGCAAAAAACAACAATTCTGGGCTGGGCCTCCGGTTAATAGGTTAGTCCCAAAAATAATATAAAAGTGGAAAATAAAGCCCAATATAGTCCAAATCAGTAGATAAAGTAGCATGGAGCAATCAAAAAGTATAGATACGTTGGAGACGTATCAGTCACCCTATGTTATAACTATTACATGAGGAATTGCATCCGACATAATTATCCATCACTGATCCAATGCCTACGAGCTTTTCACATATTGTGCTTTGCCTATTTAATTTATCTTTGCTATTGTTACAATTACTACAAAACTGCTACCGTTACTTTTGCCACAATTCCCGTTACTTCCATACCACTTTGCTACTAAATACTTTGCTGCAGATACTAAGTTATCCAGGTGTGGTGAATTGACAACTCAACTGCTAATACTTGAGAATATTCTTTGGATCCCCTTGTGTCGAATCAATAAATTTGGGTTGAATACTCTACCCTCGAAAACTGTTGCGATCCCCTATACTTGTGGGTTATCAATACTATTTCCTGGCGTCGTTGCCGGGGAGCATATCTCTATTCTTTGAGTCACTTGGGATTTATATCTGCTGATCACTATGAGGAACTTGAAAGACAAAAGAAGTAAGATCTATCCCTCAACTACGAGGGGAGGTAAGGAACTGCCATCTAGCTCTGCACTAGATTCTCCTTCTGTTATGAGTAAGCTTGCGACACCTAAACCTGCTTCTGCTATTAATTCTGATATGTCTCATGTTATTGATGATGCCACTTCTGCTATGCATGATACTTATGATGAAACTACTTTTGTGCTTGATACTACTTTGCAATTAGGTGAATTTCTTGATGAACAACTTGCTAGGGCTAGAGAGAATGAAATTATTGAAGATAGTGATGATGAAGGTTCTCCCCCTAAATATGAATTGCCTGTTGTTCCAGAGGGTTATGTTATGGATGAAGAAACAGTTAGAGAGTTTCTTGCTTGCAATGATAGATCTGATCTTAAGAAGTTATTAGTTAAACTTAAAAAGAAATCTCTAAATGCTAGAATGAAATATGACCCTGCTTTTGCTACTTCACCTATCTTTGTTACTGATAAGGATTATGAATTCTGTGTCGATCCTGAGATAATTACTTTGGTTGAATCTGATCCTTTTTATGGCAATGAATCTGAAACTGTTGTGGCACATCTTACTAAATTGAATGATATAGCCACCCTGTTCACTAGTGATGAGAAGTCTCGCTATTATTATATCCTTAAGATATTTCCATTCTCATTAAAGGGTGATGAGGGAGTCCAGGATAAGGGGGTATTCGGACAGCCGGACTATGTACTTTGGCTGGACTGTTGGACTATGAAGATACAAGATTGAAGACTTTGTCCCGTGTCCAGATGGGACTCTCCTTTGCGTGGAAGGCAAGCTTGGCGATTCGGATGTTAGATCTCCTTCTCTGTAACCGACTCTGTGTAACCCTAGCCCCCTCCGATGTCTTTATAAATAGGAGGGTTTAGTTCATAGGACAACAACAATCATACCATAGGCTAGCTTCTAGGGTTTAGCCTCTACGATCTCGTGGTAGATCAACTCTTGTAATACTCATATCATCAAGATCAATCAAGTAGGAAGTAGGGTATTACCTCCATCGAGAGGGCCCGAACCTGGGTAAAACATCGTGTCCCATGTCTCATATTACCATCCGCCTTAGACGCACAGTTCGGGACCCCCTACCCGAGATCCGCCGGTTTTGACACCGACATTGGTGCTTTCATTGAGAGTTCCTCTGTGTCGTCACGGTAAGGCTTGATGGCTCGCCTCGTTGTTAAGGACAACATCACCTCTGGGAGAGCCATGGCTCTAGGCCAAACTCTCCGACTAGGCGGCTTCGTCATGACCGCCCGATCGACTCTCATGCCGACGATGACTTCTCAGGTCATCAAAAACAACCTCCACGTTGATTCGGAACTCGCCGAACAGATGGATCCAACGGAGCTCTCCTCCCTTAATGAGCTCTTGGATCGCATAGCCGCTCTGGGTGTCACTACGGACTATGATCGGATTGGGCTTAAACCCAACCAAAGGGAGATTAACTCTCCGCCGGTCACCAATGAGATAGCGGTCGTGGAAGAACAACGTATGTATTCTCCCTCTATCTTGAGGACAAACTATGGCCGGATTCCCGAGCTCTCCAAGCCGGATACCCGTTTGCGGGAGGACATGACCCAAACCCTGAACTTAGAATCGTGCGGCGGGCCAGAAAAATTAGGCAACATCCCGGAGCCCGAGCCGCCAAGCTCGGAAGCTTCCCGGCCCTTGGGTCTCAGATCGGGTCAGGATTCGGACTTAAATCCGCCCACCCACCCAGATATAATCAATCTTTCCCATATCAGACAAGAGCCCCAAGAGACAGTACATCATTACGGGGCCAGATTCCTCCTTGTGATAAACAAGGTCAAGGACTGTCGTGAGGAAGATGCAATCTCCCTCTTTTGCAAAAATTGCATGGACAAAGGGATCCTCAATGCTATAGGTCGCCGTGACATAGTACACTTTGCTGACTTAGAGGCCATAGTGCAGAAATACTGCGCAATGGAAAGCGCTTGGAAAACCCAAACAAACTTCTGGGATAATCCGGCTCTCACTAAAACCTTTGTCCGAACTAAAAGGGCAAACTCTCGTAAGTTACCCGATTCAATTACCAAAAAATCAAAGCCCGATGCAAGGCGCGGAACCGTATTGGAGGAATGGCTCAATGGGCTATGCAAAATTCATAGCACACTAGATACCACGCCAACACATAGCCTTAGAGCATGTTGGATACTCCGGAAGGTAGCAAAGAGCGGCGAGGATCTCCTCATAAATCACACAGCAGAGCAACATCCCGCCGGAAATAACAATACGGTATTGATAGTCTATGAGACTTTCGCTTCAAATAATAGGCGCAAGCGAGCTGAACGCAGTCTCGCCGAAGTTTTCCACGTGGCAACAATAAATCCGCGGAACGACACGACTATAACTTACAATGCCAGTGACAAACCTCAATTCCAAATAGTCCGGGCACCAGCCGCTTTGGTCCTTAGTCCAATCGTGGACGGCTTCCGGCCCACTAAAGTGCTCATGGACGGCGGAAGCGGACTAAACCGCATCTACGAGGAAACCCTCAACAAGATGGAAACTGACAAGAGCTGCATTGAGTGAAGCAGCACGACCTTCAGGGGAATCATCCCTAGTCGGGAGGCGCGATGTGCGGGAAAAATCACACTGGATGTGGTATTCGGCACGCCGGAGAATTACAGGTCCGAAGAAATTACATTCCAAGTGGCCCCATTCAGCAGCGGATACCACGCCCTCTTAGGGCGGGACGCATTCACGAGCTTCCAAGCTATACCCCATTGCGGGTACATGAAGCTCAAAATGCCCGGACCCAATGGAATAATCACTCTATCTAGTGATCCGGACGTCGCACTCCGCGCCGAAAATAAAACTGTCACACTAGCCCTGGAGGCACAATCAGAAGCCCTCGCGGCCGAAGAACTAACAACGCTATGAGCCACAGTGGACAGAGACGACGTGATACTTGACAAGCGACCAAGTCCACCTCTTTCAAACCCGCGGACGAGATAGTCAAATTCCAGGTCCACCCAACGGACCCTACAAAGACAGCTTCCATTGGGACACAGTTGAACCCCACAATAGACGCCGCACTGTGAGATTTCCTACGTGAGAATTGGGATATTTCCGCCTGGCATCCTTCAGATATGTCGGGCATCCCACACAGGCTGGCCGAACACAACCTCAATATACTGAAAGGATACAAGCCAGTCAAGCAGACTCTTAGGCGCTTCTCAGAGCCTAAGCGGCAAGCCATGGGAGAAGAGCTAGCCAAGCTACTCAAGGCCGGATTCATCAGAGACATCAAACATCCGGATTGGCTAGCAAACCTGGTAATGGTACCAAAGAAGGACAAATCCTGGCGCCTATGTGTCGATTTCAAGGACCTCAATAAGGCTTGCCCCAAGGATCCCTTCCCCCTCCCCCGCATTGATCAAATCATCGACGCCACCGCATGACACGACTCATTGTGTTTCCTCGACGCATATTCCGGATACCATCAAATCAAGATGGCGGAGTCCGACCAAGCCGCAACGGCCTTCATTACGCCATACGGCCCCTTTTGGTTCAACACCATGCCTTCCGGGCTCAAAAACGCCAGTGCAACCTATCAACGCATGATTCAGACATGCCTGGAAAAACAAATCGGCAAAACAGTAGAGGCTTACATAGACGACGTGGTCATTAAAACAAGACACGTTGAAACTTTAATATATGACTTGAGGCTCATGTTCAACAACCTTCGAACATACGACATCAAGCTCAACCCGGAGAAATGTGTCTTTGGTGTACCCTCCAGGAAATTGCTCGACTTCATTGTTTCCAATCGAGGAATTGAAGCAAATCTGGCAAAAATCCGAGCTCTGTCACAGTTGGCTATCCCAACAGACCTCAAGCAGATTCAGAAACTAACTGGATGTGTGGCTGCCTTAAGCCGCTTCATCTCCCGATTAGGAGAAAAGGCACTACCTCTTTATCACCTTCTTCGACGCACCGAACACTTCGAGTGGACGGATGCGGCCACGGCCGGACTGGAAGAATAAAGGAACTCTTGGCCACCAACCTAGTCCTGACCGTGCCAAATGCCGGCGAGCCCATGCTATTATACATAGCGGCAACACACCAAGTTGTAAGCGCAGTGCTCGTCGTCGAACGAGAAGCAGACGGACACAAGTTCCCGCTCCAAAATCTGGTATATTACGTGTCCACTGTCCTCACTCCATGCAAATCTCGGTACCCACACTATCAAAAGATAGCGTACGCGGTCTTCATGGCACCCGGAAGCTACGACATTACTTTCAAGAGTGTTCGATTACGGTGGCCTCCGAAGTACCACTAAATGATATAATAAATAACCACGACGCAACGGGCCGAATTGCTAAATGGGATATCGAGCTCCTTCCGTTCGACATAACATAGAAACCACGACGGGCCATTAAGTCACAAGTACTAGCTGACTTTGTCGCCGAATGGACAGAAGCCGAACTCCCTAAAGAGTACGGCGCGTACACCAATTGGATCATGCACTTCGACGGCTCTAAAATGCCGGCCGGACTGGGAGCAGGTGTTGTCCTGACATCCCCCACCGGAGACACGGTCCAATACGTACTCCAAATATTACACACAGACTCCAACAATGCAGCCAAATATGAGGCTCTGTTGCATGGTCTTCGGATGGCAGTCTCCATGGGCATCCAATGCCTCGAAGTACGCGGGGACTCGAACATCGCAATATCTCAGTTAAATGGAGACTTTGATGCCAAGGATTCAAAAATGGCGGCTTATCGTAATGCCGTCCTCAAAATGTCAGCTTGGTTCGAGGGGCTCGAATTTCACCATGTGGTCAGAGAAAATAATCAAGCGACGGATATCCTCGCCCGCATCGGCGCTAAACACGACCCCATCCCACCTAATATCTTCTTGGAAAGGCTATTCAAGCCGTCCATGGTATGTGAAGGGGAGTCCGGCAATATTAGTCTGACTCCGAATACAACCCCAGATTCCGAACCATCTGACGTAATCGGAGGCTCTGCCACCGAAATAACACCTCACTACCAAAAAAATACACTTCCGTGATGATACGTGTTTGTCACAGTAGGTCGCGTTTTTTGTCATGCATGTACGTCCATGACAAATTTATGACAGAATCAAGATAGTCATACCTGTGCCGTCGTAGAAGTGTTCCATGACATTACCAAAATTATCATCACGGAAGTGTCCACTTCCATGATGATAAATCGCGCGTCACAGAAGTGCTTTCGTCAAGGGTGACCGACACGTGGCATCCACCGTAACGGAACACCGTTAAGCTATCGGGCCGGGTTTTGGATCCGATAACCCGTTAACAGCCTCGACCAATGGGGATTTTCCACGTGTAAAATCATCATTGGCTGGAGGAAACACGTGTCGGCTCATCGTTGGGACAGATGTCATCCACTCATTGGACAGAAGGCGCCTGTGATACGTCAACACGTGGCACGGCCAATCAAGTTTAAATGGGCCGGCCCAACTAAAGGCCCACAAGATTTTGCGGCCCTTAATGGGCCGGTCCAGTTAAAGGCCCACAAGATTTTGCGGACTATAATGGGCTGGCCCAGCTAAAGGCCCACAAGATTTCGCGGGCCATAATAGGCCGGCCCAGGTAAAGGCCCACAAGATTTTTGTGTGCCATAATGGGCCGGCCCAGGTAAAGGCCCACAAAATTCTTGCTGATCATAATGGGCCGGCCCAGCTAAATGCCCACAAGATTGCACCGACATTAATGGGCCGGCCCAGCTGTAGGCCCACAAGATTTTGAGGACCCTAGTAGGCCGGCCCATTAACTGGCTGTAATGTTTTGGGCCAAATGCCGGCCCATAATTGATCTGTTCCATTAATGGCCTGCCATGTTCTGGGCCTAATAATGGCCCATATAAGACCCGACCCGTTAAAAGCCTCCCACTTTCTGGGCCAAATCATGGCCCAGATCAGGTCCGACCCTTTAAGAGGCTTTGGGCTCAATTATGGCCATATCAGATTCGGCCCGTTGACTAGACGCTATGCTTTCGGGCCCACTTGCTAAAGGCCCATTTACTAATTCGGCCTAATATTAGTTTCGGCCTGTTAAGGGCCCATTTAACATTTCGGCCCTATATTAATTTCGGCCTGTTAAAAGCCCGTCATATAGTTGGGCCTAACTACGGCCCAGTTTGCATCCGGCCTGCTCGCAGCCGATATCTGATTGGGCCAAACAAGGACCGAGACAACTTTGGCCTGTTAAAAGCCCGTGAATTGATTCACACAATCATGGGCCGGGGTCCATTTCAGGCTGCCGCCGGCCCGTGAGCTATTCGACACGTTTCAGGCCTAGCCTACTTCTCAGCCTCCTAAAAGCCCATTGAGTTTTCTTGCGAAAAGACGGCCGGGGTGTCGGTGTACTAGAGTAGGGGTACCCTAGTATCCCGAACTTGTGCACGGGCAGTTGCAGCACCCCGCGGCAAGGCTTGCCGGGTAACCGCCAAGATCCTCCGTGGTTCCCGTGGGGCCATTCAAGAACAAAGTATTCAAGCCAAGGAGACAAGGCCCCGGCAAGAGGAGCTTGCCGGGAAGGCCAACCAAAGCGTCTCAAGGAACTTGCCGCGATGCGCCACGCGTCCCGGCAAGGCCCGACGAGCGACAAGCTTCCGGTCGCGACAAGGCAACGATCGCGGCAAGGCGCTTGCCGCGACAAGCTACCACTCTGCACCTACGCTCCAGCACATCTACCAACGTGTCGCCCCGGGGCCTTTCCAGGCGCGCGTGGCAGGAGGCTGTGCAGCCAGCGGTGCGCGGTGGCAAGCGACGCTGACAAGTTTGCCGTCGTGGCGAGCGATGGCGTCCCTGACGGTCCCTTTCTGCACTGTTTGGGCGACGTAGATGGGCATTTAATGCCTTTGTCCCCTGTCGTCAGGGTTAGGTAGGATACACTGTACATGTAGCTATACCAACCGCTATTCCTTTTCCATTTTTACCCTTGTCTACGTTGCCACCTGTCGGTGACCCCTTTAGCATATAAAAGGAGGCCCATGCGCAACGTAGAGAGGGGTTTGGAAGGTTCAAAGCCAGAAAACACTCACGCTCGGTCTCGAGCACTCAGCGCTCCCGAGCAAGAACTCAATACAATCAGACAAGCAGCAGTAGGAGTATTATCTCTCCGGAGAGCTCCGAAGCTGGGTAAACTGCTCGTGTGCTTCACCTCGATCTGCTCTTCGTGCGATCTCCGCCCCCCGCCGAACCAAAAGGGGCTCGGTCCGCCGGTCCCATAGGTGTTCGTGGATCAGTTTCCCCGACATCTTTGGCGCGCCAGGTAGGGGGCGTCGAGGTTGTGTGAACCTGATCCGGCGTTCACACGAGCTAGATCTTCATCTTCTTCATCGACATGCCACCAAAGAAGAAGACTTCGGCGGCAGCTGTTCCATCCTCGTCGCCCACCACCACCGGAGCAAACGGGAGGTGGGGTTGACTCTGGCGGAAGAACGGACATCAACGAGGGAGCTCACGGTGATGCCAGGTCCAAAGGCAAGGCTGCACAGACTTCGATGTCCGTGCAAGCACCGCGCCCATCTCAGGAGGTGCATGACCGACAACGTCATGGTATTCGCAGTGCCATACGTTTGTTGGACCAAGATCGAGCTGGTGGATCTCGGGATGCTCAAGACCAGCATGCACGCCAACATGCTGTCACGAGCGAGGCACGGTCGCCTGGACGGGATACTGCTCCTTCTAACATAGTTAGAAGTCCGAGCATATCCCGCTCCTCGCACCGTTCGCCACTGCCGCCCACCACTCCAGCAGAAGCTTTGGCGCGAGCTCAACTGCTCCTAGATTACCCTCCAACAGCAGACAAGATCGATGAATGGAGGGCCACCATTCATAGTCTCATCGGCTTCGCCAACGGCGACACGCCACGACTGCCGAGTACCTCGCTGCCACGGCAGGACCGCCAGGCGCGAGCCGATGGCGACGAAACCGGTGGGGGTGCAACCACCGTGCACTCTCCACCCCGAAGGCCAAGATCGCCGACTCGCCGGATCCACCTCGACAGCGACTCCACCGCATCGTCTGATCCACGAGCTTGTCGCGATCAGCACCAAGTTCTTCACAAATGACAGCAAGAAGACGCTTGAACTCGCATCGAGCGCCGAAGAGAAGCGCAGCGTCAATCAGACCAGCGCGCTGGGCCCTCTGTCGACATGCACGCGCCAGGGGAACCAGGCGACTTGCCGTACGCGGTAGGTTGCCCTGCGTTCACCCGTGAGCTGCGGCGAGTCCAGTGGCCCAGCACGAAGAATTTCAAGCCAGACGTGCCAGAGAAGTATGACGGCAAGTTGCATCCGTCGGAGTTCCTCAGCATCTACACCATCGCAGTGCAAGCTGCTGGGGGGCGGGACGACAAGATCCTTGCCAACTACTTCCCACTGGTACTCAAGCCCAATGTCAGATCCTGGCTCAAGCACTTGCCAAACAACTCCATATCCTCCTGGGCAGACCTATGCCATCAGTTTGTCGGCGCTTTTACAGGCGGCCACAAGCCTCCTGGCCAAGAAAGCGACCTTCATCTGCTCGCCCAGAAGGAAGGAGAGCCCCTGCGCAAGTACATTCAGAGATTCAGCCGCGTACAGCACAACATCCCAGATGTCCACCCTGCTGCGGTAATCAGCGCGTTCCATCAGAACGTGCAAAACCGCATGATGCGGGAGGAGATGGCGATGTGCAAGATCAAAGACGTCAGTGAGCTATATGCCCTGGCCGACAAGTGTGCGCGTGCTGAGGAGGGAAGGAAACTCCCCGGAGAGAATACAGAAGTAGCAGGATCAGATAGTGAGGGGACCGCTCCGGCAAAGAAAAACCGGCGGCGGAACAACAGGAAGAAAAAAGGCAAAGATGTGCTAATCGTTGAGCAGTCCGGCAACGAGGGTGGCGCCAAGAAAGCCAAAGCTGGTAGCTCCGGCGGCAACAACTACCAGGCTGTGGCGGTCGCCGACAAGCAGGACGACACCAACAAGCAGTACTGCAAGATCCACCGCACCAAGGGTCATGACCTCCAGAGCTGCAAGAAGGTCGAGCAGCTTGTTGAACAGCAAAAGGCTGAATACGAGCGACGCGACAAGGAGAAGGCCCAGGAAGGTGCTGGAGGAGCCGGCAAGAAATGCCCCGGCCGAGGAGGATGCCGCGGCAAGGCCAAGCAGCGGCAAGGAGACAGACCTCCTCCGGCAAGCGCACCTCTTCCGAGTGCTGCGCTACCGTCGAGGACGCACCATCGAGGTCCAACGGCAAGTGTAAGAAGACAATGGCAGCTCCACCAGAGACCAAGAAGGTGTCCGCCAAGGAGGATGGCACTGGTGGTACCTTCACCATCAGTGCCACTCTCGACCCTAAATAGGAAAGCGCGCTCGTTACTTTCCTGCGGGCAAATGTCGATGTGTTTGCGTGGCAACCGTCTAACATCCCCGGTGTTCCCAGGAAAGTAATCGAGCACCATCTTGCCGTCTATCTTCATGCGCGGCCCGTCAAGCAGAAAGTTAGGAAGCAGGCAGTGGAGCACCAAGAATTCATCGCAGAAGAAATCAAGAAATTGGAAGCAGCAGGCCTTGTCAGAGGAGTGCTCCATCCTACGTGGTTGGCCAACCCTGTAGTCGTGCGCAAGGCGAACGGGAAATGGAGGCTTTGTATCGACTTTACCGATGTCAATAAAGCTTGTCCCAAAGATCCATTTCCCTTGACGCGCATCGACCAGATTGTTGATTCCACGGCCGGATGTGATTTGCTTTCATTTCTTGATGCATACTCAGGATACCATCAGATCTTCATGGCAGAAGAGGATGAGGAGAAAACCGCATTCATCACCCCATGTGGCACATACTGTTTCGTACGGATGCCTTTTGGTTTAAAGAACGCTGGTTCAACATTTGCAAGGGTAGTCCATTACGCTTTTGAGCCGCAAATGCACAGAAATGTGGAAGCCTACATGGATGACATAGTGGTCAAGAGCAAGGACAAGGCGACTCTGATTCAAGATTTAGACGAAACCTTTGCAAATCTGCGCAAGATCAACCTCAAGCTTAACCCCGAGAAATGTGTGTTTGGAGTCCCCTCTGGCAAGCTTCTCGGGTTCTTCGTGTCTCAGCGGGGAATTGAAGCCAATCCCGACAAGATCAAGGCCATTGAGCAGATAGAAGCACCAAAGCGCGTCAAGGATGTACGAAGACTTGCCGGTTGCGTAGCTGCTCTCAGCAGGTTTATCTCTAGGTTTGCTGAGCGCGCCCTGCCATTTTTTAAATATTGAAAAAGGCAGGTCCAATGAAATGAACTCCGGAGGCGGAGGCTGTGCTGCAGGACTTGAAGAGATACCTGTCATCCACTCCAACACTTGTCACACCTAAGCCACAAGAGAAGTTGCTGCTATATATAGCGGCAACCAATCAAGTGGTTAGTGCTGCGTTAGTGGCGGAGAGGGAGGCGGATGATGAGCCAGCAACCACGGCAGATGCATCCAGCGACAAGCAGAGGACTTCACCAGCAAGCTCTGGTCCCGACAAAGATGGATCTGCGCAATCGCATGAGAAGATGCAGAAAAGAATGGTGCAACGCCCAGTTTACTTTGTCAGTTCCCTTCTGCAGGGGCTAGGTCAAGGTACTCTGGTGTGCAGAAATTGCTTTTCGGCCTTCTCATGGCCTCGAGAAAGCTGCGCCATTACTTTCAAGCACATGAGATCACAGTCGTCACTCGTTTTCCGCTAAAGAGGATACTGCAAAATCCAGAAGCAACAGGCAGGATTGTCGAGTGGGCACTGGAACTGTCAAGCTTTGGCCTCAAGTTTGAGAGCACTTCAACTATCCAAAGCAGAGCATTGGCGGAGTTCATAGCAGAATGGACGCCAACGCAAGATGAAGAAATTCTGGAGACAAGCATCCCCGTCAAGGAAGCAAGCAAAGAGTGGCTGATGTACTTTGATGGTGCCTTCTCGCTGCAAGGCACCGGTGCGGGCGTGCTACTTGTCGCACCCACCGGAGAGCACCTCAAGTACGTAGTCCAGATGCACTTTCCCAAGGAGCAAGCAACGAACAATACCGCAAAGTATGAAGGTTTGCTTGCCGGTCTCAAGATCGCAGCAGACCTTGGGATCAAGAAGCTCATTGTCAGGGGTGACTCACAGCTTGTCGTCCACCAAGTGAACAAGAATTATCAGAGTCCGTTGATGGAAGCTTACGTTGATGAAGTAAGAAAGCTAGAAGAGCACTTTGACGGCCTACAAATGGAACATGTTCCAAGGGCTCAGAACGACATTGCCGATGGCCTGTCAAAGTGCGCCACACTTAAGTTACCTGTGGAACCAGGGACCTTTGTGCTCAAGCTGACTCAACCGTCCGTAACGCCGTCAACTGGACAGAGCAAGAAGAGGAAGTTGGTTTCTGGTGACTATTTTCCAGCAGAGCTCCCCGAAGCCGCCGCCAAGAAGGTCCCCAAGATCAACGCCAAGGATGCTGAGGAGCAGTCTGCTCCGGCAAGCCTTAGGGTTTGTTCTGTTGAAGCAGACGCTCCCGACAAGTTTTGCTCCGGCAAGCTTGCCGGGGAACGTCAAGCTCCGGCTGAGCCGCAGGTTCTCGCCGTAGAAGCGGATGTTCCCACAGCAACAGATGTGCCTTCAGTCCTTGTTGTCGAGCCGCAAGCTCCAGCATGGGCACAGCAGATTGTCCGTTTCCTTCAGACAGGAGAACTTCCCGAAGAGCAAGAAGAAGCGGAAAGAGTAGCCCGACAGTCAAGTATGTACCAGTTTGTCGACAACACACTGTACAGAAGAAGACTCAACGGTGTGAAATTGAAGTGTATTCACCGGGAAGATGGACAAAAGCTGTTGGCAGAGATACATGGAGGCATATGTGGTCACCACATTGGCGCAAGAGCACTTGCCGGCAAAGCGTTCCGGCAAGGTTTCTTTTGGCCAACAACCCTCCAGGATGCAACTGCACAAGTAACCAAGTGTGAAGCGTGCCAGTTCCATTCCAAGCAGATACACCAGCCAGCTCAAGCTCTCCAGACGATCCCTTTATCCTGGACATTTTCGATCTGGGGGCTCGACATCATCGACCCCTTTTCCCGAGCTGTCGGAGGCTTTGAGTACTTGTACGTTGCCAGAAGTGGAGCCAGTGAGGAAGGTGACAGCACAGTCAGCAGTCAAGTTCTTCAGGTCGATTGTTTGCCGTTTCGGGATCCCTAACCGAATCATCACCGACAACGGCACGCAATTTACGAGCTGCACCTTCATGCAGTACGTCCAAGATCTTGGCGCCAAGGTCTACTTCGCTTCTGTTGCTCATCCGAGAAGCAACGGTCAAGCGGAGAGGGCAAACGCTGAAGTGCTGCGTGGGCTCAAGACCAGGACTTTCGACAGGCTGCGCAAGTGCGGAAGGAACTGGATCGAGGAGCTGCCGGTGATTCTTTGGTCGGTCAGGACAACGCCAAATCGAGCCACTGGCCAGACACCTTTTGCTCTAGTTTATGGAGCAAAAGCAGTTCTCAACACGGAACTCGTATACGGATCACCTCGAGTGCTCGCTTATGATGAGCTTGAGCAAGAGCAGCTGTGACAAGATGATGCGCTGCTCCTTGAGGAGGACCGTCTTCAGGCTGCTATACGAGCTGCTCGATACCAGCAAGCTTTGCGCCGCTACCATAGCCGCAAAGTTAAAGCCAGAAGTTTCGAGGAAGGCGACCTTGTTCTTCGGCGCGTTCAGTCCGCCAAGAATTCGAACAAGTTGACGCCGAAGTGGGAAGGCCCTTACCGGGTGAAACGAGTCACTAGGCCTGGCGCTGTCCGCCTTGAGACCGAAGATGGCATTCCGGTGAGCAACTCCTGGAACATTGAGCATCTTCGTAAGTTCTACCCGTAAGGCGCGGTTGCCGGAACCTGTTCTGGCAACCACCTTTTGTACAAGTCTTGCCGATGTTGCATGTAATCCTTTGTACAAAGCCGGGCGCAGATCCCGTGCATAAGTAAAGCTCACGTGCTCCGCACATCTTGTCAATTTCATGCTTTCCACTTTTCTTTGCATGCATTATCTGACACTTTGTGCAGCACCTATCCCCGGTAAGCAATAACGAGCCGTAAAGCTCCATATCTATATTTTCTCTTCTTTCTCTTTCTCAAAGGAAAGGAAGTTCCCTCGCACACAAGTTTGCCGGGGGGAAAGGAGAAGATAATGGTGTGGACCAGGCATCGTTCAAGGAAGTTTTGCCTTGCCGGAAAGCAAACGACAGAAAAGCTAAGTTGCCAAAGTTTGAGCAATCAGTTTTAATTTTTAAATTATCTTCCTCGAACGACCCTGCTTTGTATGGAAAACCTGTGCGCGGAGGAACCAACTCGTAGCTAGTTGCGCCCTT
The DNA here is from genome assembly GCF_002162155.2 of Triticum dicoccoides. Taxonomy (NCBI): domain Eukaryota; kingdom Viridiplantae; phylum Streptophyta; class Magnoliopsida; order Poales; family Poaceae; genus Triticum; species Triticum dicoccoides. Next base: position 622,019,886 of record NC_041389.1, read on the forward strand.
ACTTTGTTTCGAGTCAGCTCAACAACTTAAGTGAGCTGCGACTAGCTGCGACAAGGTTTCTTGTCAGTAGCGGTACCGCCAGCAGGCTGCTGATGTCCCGCACTCAGCGCTCGCGGCAGAGGTGCCTGCGCCGACAAGTTCCCTAAAAGCGTAGGCAAAAACATACAAAGGAAGGAATCAAGTAAAGGAAATAACATAACAACTACCACCCAAAATAGAGTCATATTACAAGATAGCTTGTCGCGGCTCTAATAGATTGTTTTCATAACATGACCAGTAGCGACAAGAAAAAGGGAAAACGGGCGGCCTAGTCTACGCGATCGCCTTCAACCCTCTTGATCCCGCTCACCTTCTCCACGATGGGTGCGACAAGGGCCTTGAGCGCTTCCAGATCGGCATCCGGCGGCAAGGACCTGAGGACGTTGGTGAGGTTGAGGCCTGGGTTGCGGAAGGCCACCTTCACCAGCACCTTCTGGAGAGCCCGCGCGCAGATCTTGCGCGACTCGTCAGCCAGCTGCTTTGGGATCTTCTCCCGGAGTTGTTGGAGGGCCATCGCCACGCCTTCAAAGAACAAGCTGAGCTTGGCGCTGGGTTGGAGGTGCTCATCAGAGGAGTACCCAAAATCCTCCATCCCCAGCTGTGCCAGCTCCTTGTCGATGGCCGCGGCAGCATTCACAAGACCCTCGGTCCAATGCTCCACGGTCTCCCTGAAAGTGTCCTGGGCGGCAGCAGCATTCGCCAGCAGCGCCTCGTCGGCCTTGATCTTCTCCGACAAGGCCGCCTCCCGCTCCCTGGCGCCGTCCAGCATCTGAGTCAAAGTGGTCAACTCAACTCAAGATCTGCGTTGGAGTCCTTGGCGGCGCTAAGTTCTTTGATCCTCTCAGCAAGGCGACCCTGCAGCTCGCCATGAGCGGCGGCGTCCTTCTCGCGCTCATGCTTGAGCCCGACAAGCTCCTCGCCGCTCGCCTTGAGATCGGCCTCTAGTTGTGCCGCCTTCGTCTCCAGCTCCTTCTTGGCGGCCTCGGCAGCTGCGGCAACATCTTTTGCCTCCTTGAGGGCCCCGCCGAGTGTTTGCTCGCGTGCGGCAAGCTCCTCCTCGTGGCTGTCAAGGTTGACCTTGCGCTGCGCCAGCTTACCTTCCTGCGCAGACAGTTTCTCGGCAACAAGCCGATGTCGCTCTTCAATTTCAGCCTTCTCGAGGAGGAAGGCCTTCCGCTCCTCGTCAACTTGTTCCCGCTCCTCTGCCAGAGCCCGAAGAGCTTCCTGCCTGAAAACCCGGAGCTCCTCCGCACGCTTCTCGATGTCCACTCCCGCCTTCGCGACAAGTGCTTCTCGGGACACCAGCTTGGCTTGTCGGGCGCGGTAGAGTGACAGCAGCTTCCGCAGCAGCCGCTCCTCCTCAGGCTCGTCGCTGCTGCTGCTTGGCGCATCGACCAGTGTCAGCCCAGCGGAGGCGAGCACTTCTCCATCCAGCATCTCTCCTTCAACCGGCGTCCTGGAGCTTGACGCCCAGGGGAGCTTGATGAAGATGCCATCGCCGGCCTTCAAGTAGGCGCCGGGCTGGGGCTCTTCGGAGCCTGGCGCTGCAGCAGCGGCGGAGGGATCGGCGGTCGGCATAGCGCCTGGCGCTCCTGCGGCCTCGGGGCCGTCAGTGCGATCGCCGGATTCCTCGCCAGCTTCTGTGGCGGCAGCTTTGGCGGCCTCTTCGCCGGCAGGATCATCAGCGCCGGCTTCTCCTTCATTGGCAACGGCGTCGCGGCATTGCTGCGCGCGTTCTCCTCGCCGGCAGCCTCAGTTTCCATCGGCTCCGTGGCAGATGGATCTGACGAACGGAAAAAGGGAGAGAAGTCAAGCAAACATCCAAAAAGAAAACCAGAAGAAGAAGAATCCAAGGGGAGTTTTCAGGCAGGAGGATTACCTGTGCTAGGACCCGCAGTTGTGGCCTCAACCACCGGAGGGTCGATGGTGCTGTCCCTTGCCGGAGAACTGTCCCTTGCCGGAGAATTCTCCCTTGCTGGAGAACGGTCCCTTGCCGGAGAATTCTCCCTTGCCGGAGAACGCTCCCTTGCCGGGGAATTCTCCCTTGGCGGTGTAGTTGAAGCAGATGGCACTTCGGGAGCGGCTTCCGGGCACTCCTGATGAAGCTGCTCTGCTCCTACACAAATCAAAGTCAGATATCAGCAAAGAAAAGGCACCCATGCGCGCCTAACAGCAGGAGGTAAACTATATACTTACGCTGGGGGCTGCGCTGGGGGCTGCTTTGGGGAATGGTTGTCGGGTCCGGCAAGGTGGTCTCAGACGCACCCCCTGCTGTCGCGGTGGGTTCGTCCTCGATGACAATCACCGGTACCTTGGCTCTCTTCGCCGCTCTCTAGGCCAGCATCCTGAAAAGGAATGGGTTCAGAATGAAGCAAATCAGATACAAGACAAAGCAACAAAATTGAAGAACTACAAGTACAGCAAGGAATCTTGCTCTTCTTCTTCCTCGTCGGAGCTGAGCGCGGAGAGATCGAAGTCCGGCTCGCCTCCGGTGCGACGGGGCGGAGGAGTAGGGTCCCTTGTCCGCTTGGCAGGAACAACAGCGGTGGATCGGGAAGACCCCGCTCGAGTTGCCGCAGCGGCGTGAGGCCCTCCCGCGGCAACACTGCTTGCCGCGGTAGAGTGTGTCACGCGGCACGACGGCTGTTGACTCGTCTGCCGCTCCGCTACATCCCCGGCCCTGCAAAGACGCCTTCTCGGTGGAGCTGGGGGCTCCGCTTGCGATGAGCTGCCCGAAGGTTCGAGCCCGACAAGCTCTCCCTCACCAGGCTCGCTCGACTCAGCTTCAGGCCCGACAAGTTCTTCCTCACCGGCAAACTCCTCTCGCTCGGCAAGGCTTGCCGCCTCTGCTGCCTCTGCCTCCTCCACAGTAAATCCAAAGTCGCCCGCGGCAGCTGCTGCCACCGCCTCTTCCAGCCTGGTGGCGATGCGCTGCATCTCCGCGTCGGTGGTGTCGCGAGTAAGGCTCTTCTGTTCGTCGGAGCGGATCACCACTTCTACCAGGCTGTCGAAGAACTCCTGCACGACAGCGTCTGCCGGCTCTTGCCAAGTTGGGACAATTCCAGCACAGAGGCATCATTGCACGGATGCGGTCGAGCGAAGAGTTGTTGCACAGCGGAACCACACCCCTCGGCAACATGAATGGATGTTGAGGATCGCGCTTGAATAGTTCCAGGAGCATCGCGTCCAGCTCCAGGACAGTGAAGTTGAAGTTGAGGCCCGGGCGCAGCCTCATGATATCCGCCGAATTTTGGAATTCCCAGGCGGGTCTCCTCCTCTCCTGCAGGGGGGCGATGCGGCGGCGAAGAAAATCTGCGCCAACGGCGCCTACGGTGAGCCCGGCAAGCCTGAGGCAAAGGATCCGAGTGACGGCAATCTTCAGCCTGTCGTCTTCCGGGGCCACATTGCTCCAATCGTTGCCGCGCGCTATCGGGGCTTGGCGCTGGGCGGTAAATGGCTGCGGGTTCTCCTCGACAATCCAACACCATTCTGCTCTCCACTCCAACCACTTGCTGCGGAGCTCTCCCTCCAGATAGGCCTCCTTCTTGCCGGTCCTCGAGATCCAGGCGATTCCGCCGGATAGGGGCTCTCCTCTCTCTACTCGGGGCATGAAGAAATGGCGGAAAAGAGCTATGTTGGGATAGACTCCGACAAAGTTTTCGCAGAGATGTGCGAAAACTGCCATGGTCAGGACAGCTTTGGGGGTGAAGTCAAGGAGGCGGAACCCGTAGGTGTTCATAATATCGTAGAAAAATTCAGAGAAGGGCGGGCAGAGCCCGCAGTAGAAGAACTGCGCGAAGAAGGGGTACCCATTCGGAGCCAGTTCCGAAGCGGCAGCCGGGAGTACCTTCGTGCGCGGATGCGCTCGCGTCTCCGTCGACCAGAAGAGGTAGTAGTACTCCCTCAGCTCCTTCGTGCCAAGCTGAGGGGGGAAGATCGCCCGCTCCTTCCGCAGCACCGCGAGCCGTTGCGCCTCGGCCGACTTCATGACCTTCCCCTTGTCGGCTTTCGGAGCCATGGCGGAGGTGGTGGGGGAGATCGACGGCGATTGGTGATGCTGGTGGCGATGGGGGGTGGAGCGCTACTCTCTCTTTCAGCTTTGGGAAGGAGGGAGGAGCGACGGAGATTTCTGAGTAGCAACCGGCGAGATGGGCGAACTGCCCCTGTTTCCCCTGCTTATAAAGAGGGAGGGGGTGGGCGTTCCGTCTTTCCGAATAAAGAAACCACCCACGATCTCTCCCACGATGCCGCATTCAACGCGTGCCGATCGGGGAGGGCGCGGTGGATACGGAGTAAGATACGGCGTAACCCAGGCCACGCGTGCCCGTGCCCTGTTTTGGGCCTGGCCCAACAGCGCTCGGCACCGTGTGTGGCCCAGGCCCGGGGGCTCCTGTCGGTGTACTAGAGTAGGGGTACCCTAGTATCCCGAACTTGTGCACGGGCAGTTGCAGCACCGCGCGGCAAGGCTTGCTGGGTAACCGCCAAGATCCTCCGTGGTTCCCGTGGGGCCATTCAAGAACAAAGTATTCAAGCCAAGGAGACAAGGCCCCGACAAGAGGAGCTTGCCGGGAAGGCCAACCAAAGCGTCTAAAGGAACTTGCCGCGACGCGCCACGCGTCCCGGCAAGGCCCGGCGAGCGACAAGCTTCCGGGCGTGACAAGGCAACGACCGCGGCAAGGCACTTGCCGCGACAAGCTACCACTCTGCACCTACGCTCCAGCACATCTACCAACGTGTCGCCTCGGGGCCTTTCTAGGCGCGCGTGGCAGGAGGCTGTGCAGCCAGCGGTGCGCGGTGGCAAGCGGCGCTGACAAGTTTGCCATCATGGCGAGCGATGGCGTCCCTGACGGTCCCTTTCTGCACTGTTTGGGCGACGTAGATGGGCATTTAATGCCTTTGTCCCCTGCCGTCAGGGTTAGGTAGAATACACTGTACAGGTAGCTGTACTAACCGCTATTCCTTTTCCATTTTTACCCTTGTCTACGTTGCCACCTGTCGGTGACCCCTTTAGCATATAAAAGGAGGCCCATGCGCAACATAGAGAGGGGTTCGGAAGGTTTGAAGCCAGAAAATACTCACGCTCGGTCTCGAGCACTCAGCGCTCCCGAGCAAGAACTCAATACAATTAGACAAGCAGTAGTAGGAGTATTATCTCTCCGGAGAGCTCCGAAGCTGGGTAAACTGCTCGTGTGCTTCGCCTCGATCTGCTCTTCGTGCGATCTCCGCCCCCCGCCGAACCAAAAGGGGCTCGGTCCGCCGGTCCCATAGGTGTTCGTGGATCAGTTTCCCCGATACGGGGGTTACTCGGCCTATTAAAGGCCCGAATCTACTAGTGGGCCAGTTTGACGGGGCCCACGATGCGGATCATACTCGTGATTGCATGACGTCCCGATTATGTACCGTAATTTTACAGTTTGGCCGGTTTACTGCGAAGGTAGGGCATATATACAGTAAAATAACTACAACATCGTGAATAAGAAAAAACCTAGACTATACAATAAATAAATTACGACATATTACATCCACTGGGCATCAAAGTTCACCACTATGATAATAAAGCACAAGCAGACAACAGATTACATACACTGGGCATCAAAGATCGCCACCAGTGCAAATAAACACGCCAACAAAATAATATACAAAACCGACAACACTTCAATAGAGTTCAAGAAAGGTTAGCCCTGCTAGGGAGCTGCAGCGCAAGGAGCTGAGCAAGATGATGAGACTGCACTTGTTCAACATTTATATCTTCCTCACTCTGAAAGATAAACAAGCAGACAGATGACAGGTTTCGCACATAAAAGTATCAGTGCTGACAATTCATCACATTTCTTACTGACAAATAAAGTGACACAGTTTAAAATTGCATTAACACAATATGGTATTGTTCAGGTCAAGACATCGCAGGAAATGACATTGTGAAGGAGTTGGCAGCTTCACGACACCACTGGATTACAGATCAAGAACTCATAAGTATCAATGGTTAGTGTGCTTTCAATTTATCCCATTTCAGATTGGCAAATAAAGAGACGGTTTAAATATAGTAGAATGATATGACATTGTTCATAGTTAAGACATTGCAGAATATGACATTGTGCTGTAGTGGGTAGGTTCACCACACCACTGGATTACGGATGAAGAACAGAAGCATACATGCAGTGCAAAAGAAGATCACTTGCTCTGAATAATTTAATTTACATGGTATGAACAAGGAACTTGGTTGTACAACTGAAAACTTAAATTGAGAAGGACAAACTTTTGTTTATGAACTACATAATAAACTTTAAACATGCAATTTGATGCAAACACCAAAAATAAATAGCTATTGCAGTCATGCCTAACCAAATATACACAACAAAGTTTGAAGGCTTGAGAAGGACAAACTTACATTACTGGTGAAGACAGGCTCTATAAAGCCCTTGTCCATGCTGATGGGGGGGGGGCAATTCAAGAAGTTTAGCACAAAATCTTCTTCATAAGCATTGCCTTTATTCTACATTTTGTTAAGAGTAAATATAGATGTGATAATATACGAAAAAATGGAGAATATTTAAGATAAGATGAAGAGTGATGCTACATAACCAAGTAGCTATAAATGTATGTGCAGCTATACAGGCAAAAGGCACAACCAAGAGCAATGCACAGCTAAACTTCTTCAGTACCAACCTTATGGTAAGAGTAAATATAGATCTGATGTGTAGAAAATGGAGGGCAAAGGAAAATAAGCTGCAGAGTGATGGTACATGAACAACTACCTCTCAATATAAGTACACTGATAAAGGACAACATGTACTTACAAGAACAATGCAGAGCTAAAAAAATTCATTGGCATTGGATATATTCTACAGTAATGTAACCATTCATACAGATCAGATAATCTAGAGCAAACAATTGATAAGCAAGCTATCATGCATACTGCTGTCACATAATGAACCAGGTATGTATGCAAGTACAATGATACAGGACAACAGGTACTAACAAGAGCAAAGTAGCGGGCAACATATTTGCAATATCCTATCGTTCTTTTCAAACCGGAATTCTTCTTCGAGCTGATTTCCTGCAAAAAAGATCCGTAAGGCACATGCGAAAAGTAGAAGTTCAAATTGTCATGTGATTTCATAGACAATACCTCATCCTGGGAACGAGACTAGTGCATAACAAGGTTTTTCCATTCAATGTCTTCTAAATTTAGCACATGAGACTTCACCGGAAATTCGTTTATAGACTTGCCATCAAAGTGTGATTTCCTCAGGTAACACCGATACTGCTACAATGCTTCCTTGAAAAGCACAAGCAAGCTTTGCTCATCATGACTATCCAGATTGACCCTCACCTAGTTACAACAATGTAATGTAAATCATTGATGTGTTTGATCAGCAGAAAACAGGAAAATAATAACCATGAATAATAGCACTTACACGTAAGTTGGACAGGAAGATGTGAAAATGGTGTTTGTCTTCACTATAATCTTCCCATGATGGGAATATATGCACGTAGTCCCTAACAACATTGAAAGCATTGTCTTTTAAACTGGGAATAAATGGAATGGGGTTCCAATCTGCAGAATTGGCCATCTCTGTAGTTGGGATAGGTCTTCAGCCGGTGGACTTGCTGTACTTTTTGCTGGAGTGGGATTTTTCTGTGGTATGGCTAGTGCTCTGGCAAATGAAATAGGTATACCTTTTGCTGGAGTGCAGGTCTTGTGTGGTGGGGCTAGTGGTGTGGCCAGTGAAGTATGGGTACAGTCTGCTGGAGTCGGTCCTATGTTTTGTGTCACTGGTTGTACATCCAATATAAGTGGGGCACTGTCTGATTTCTCCGGCACCACCACGTTTTTCAAGGACTTTGCTGGTGCTCCTTCAGGTTCGGCAATCACCCTCTTCCTTTTTGATGTCTGATGCACAAGAACAACATTTGAGTGGAAAAACATGGTATGACGACAGATGGAATATGTATTGATAATGGATGGGCATGGCATCTCGAGTTATATGATGAGTAAACTAAGCAGATGGTGGTGCAACAAAGTAGAAGAAATGCAAGACAATATATGCAAGATATGCGCAATCAATAAAACCTTGCCAAATTAGAACAAGCACCTTGATGGGTGAATAGGACAGGCCATCTGCCTTTGACTCCTCGAGGTTAGAATAGTCATTAGGATGATATTCTGAACAAGAATCAATAGGTGGGGAGCGTACGAGTTTCATTGCTTCCGGAATGGCACTCAATGCCTTGGTGCCAATTTTCTAAGTCATTGCAGTGTTCCACAATATTCTTCTGATGCGCGGATTCTGATATTCACTTAATTGCATATAATATCTGAGAACCATGAAAACATAAATAGTTGTGAGATTATCTTTGTAATGCAAATGATATTCTAATATAGGGGCGCCCCTGTAAACACTTATGTGCTATCACTGGATTCTGATGAGAGAGCTCGTGTGTGCTGTAATATCGTGCGTGCATTTATATAATCTGGCACAAGTACACAAAAAAATAGGCTCCAGAAGTAAGGATAGCTGGCAGATGATAGGTTCATAATATATTGTATAGAGAGTTTATTGCCAAACCATGATAACAAGAGCACACGGCAACTAGGCAGATCATAGTGTACATAACAAGGGTACACCATAACCACGATATATAAATCGGGAAAGTGGAACTGGCTTGAAAATACGGTGTTGTATTGCCGCTAGTAATTGAAAGCCTATCGATCACGTACAGGCCAACACTATCGAACATGGTAAAGAAGAGCAAGCAGATTTTGGATAATAAAATGTTGGTTGCGCAGTGCCCACACATGATGAACCAGAGTGCATTAAGAATGCAACTCCTAGCTGTCTCTCGACCATTTCAGGCGGTTGGATGAAGATCCTACGTCTCCTAACCCTTCTTCTTCCTCATCTCTGATTCTTCCCATACAGAACATCGCACGGGCCGCCGGCCGGACCACCGTCCCCCACCGCCTGTGTTCCTCCGCCACCCCCACCCCCACCCGTGTTGAGTTTTCTTCATTCGGCGAGGCCCCACAACCACCCGAGCCCCTTGGATCGCACCGGCGAACTCCGGCGAGCTTTGAAAAATCGACTGACCCAATTTTGAAATTTAGTCTACTGTGATTTAACTAGTGTGGAATATAAAAGGGGAAAACCATAAGCATTGGGAGTATACTGTTGAGCGTGCCATGGCGGATCTGAAGGTGCAAACCGGACAAAGGCAACTTCGCAACCAAGACAAGAAATCAGAGTAAAGCAGTGGCGATCTATTTTCTTGCTGCGATAAATAAGTTGAGCAGATACGAAAGAGTACCGCCTCTGGTGCGGCGCCATGTACGCATCTGCTGAGAATTTGATGGTGTTGCGGTAGCGATGGCTGTCGGTGGCGTGGAAGCAGATCTAGGAGGGTAGACGGTGGCGGCGGGGCGCGGTGGACGAGACGGTCGTAGGAGCGGCGCCTGCAAGGTGGACGACGGCGGGGATGAAGCGAGAGGACGGGATGCAAGGATCCCGGTCCGAAGGCGTGGATGAGAGAGGTTGATCTCTTGTAATGGACGGCGGCATCGGGGTATCAGCTCCGGCATGGTGGAGGAGGACGGCGGTGGATGGGGTGGCAGACGGCGGCGGACGGAGGAGGGTGGGGTGGAGAGGGTGTTTTCGTGCCCACAGAGTACGAATGGGGAAAAGGGAGGTAGAGAGGAAGGGGGGGCATGTATTCAGGGCGCGCTTGTCTCAAATGTGAGGAAATTTACAAACTTAGCCCCCGTTTCAAATTTCTACTACATCATAGTAACATTAGTCGGTTGGGGATATGACGGTAATCTCGCATACACCGAATATTTGCCGACGAGAGTTTGTTTTTGGCGCCCACCGTGTATGAATATGAATCGGGGAGGGAGTCGATTTCGGCCGAGGGCACACTGTGTTTTGGCGCCCACGGTGTATGAATCCGGGTGAGAGGCGGTTACGTCACGTTTGGGTGAAATTACAAACCTACCCCTATCGAAACCTATATATATCCAGCAAATAGGCTTTGCGTGGCAGGGATAGGCAGTAGTGATTTCCATCTCGTAGATTTTGGTTTCGGGCGGTTACTGCGACTTTCCCTGCTTTGTTCAAATTTTGCACAGTGCACATTTACCGTGCCAACTCAATTCGAATCCCGTTTGTATTCTACTATTTTTTTTCGGGCGGGATCCATTTTCAATTGGAATTACATTCTATATACATCATTTTTATATATACTTTCAAAAGCACAACACCATTTATACATGAATATGGTTTACAAATGGCATGATCTCAGATTCGTAAGGTTGTATCCATCAATTTGGATTTTCAAATATTTTAAACCACTTTATGTTGAAATCCAATGTATGCATTCCTTGCTAACTGTCTCCAATTAATGTGCGTTTCATGCGGGTTTTTTTAACTTCTCAAACATGTATAATGTGTTTCACACACGCAACATATAGTGTAATCCCGTTTAGACATTAATTGCATATAAACCATGCATTGTTTGCAATTGAAGAATCTATGGATCACCAATATTGATAAACTATATAACATTACACGTGTGCCCAAATTCAAATGAATATGCATGTTTGATACACCAATTTGCGTTATGATATTATTGATGTCGTGATCTCCAGTTTAAATATTTGAATCCCCTTTAATCCAGATATTCGTCTCATATAGCTATAACTCATGCTCATATAGGACTATCTCTCTGGACCTATACACGTTCATCGTCTCTCAGGCATCTCTCGTGCTACCTGTATGTCGACAATGATCTTTTATCTTCGTAACACACTGACGGTACTCTCTCCTTCGACCTTCATCACTCTATCTCTCTCTAAGTATATCTCTCTCCTTGCTATGTGTCTCTAGCTATGATTCTCCATGTGGAATCTCTTTCTCTCACACAAACACAAAACTTTGTCTCCCGAGGTCTCATTTCTCTCAACTCTTCCCATGTGTGCCACTCGCACACCCCTCATATAGATATGTCTTTCGCTCCTTAGATATGAGAACCTACGACTCTTCCTCTTCAATATCTCTTTCTCACACACAAACACAAACTCTGCCTCCCAGGGTCTCATATTTCTCCGTTGTTCTCTTGTATGTCGCTCAAACACACCCTCTCTCACTAGAGATATCTTGCGTTCCCTCATATATCTTTCTAGCTATCACTCTCGTTGTGAAATATCTTTCTCTCTCGCAGACACAAAACTCCGTCTCTCTGGATCTCATTTCTCTCTGATATCTGTTTGTATGTGACTCACATGCACCCTCTCTCTCTCTCTCACACACACACACATAACCCAGCCTTCTGATCCACTCGACTCCTATCTCCAGCGCACACTAGCTAGCATCTTTATCTTTCTATTTATCTGTTTCTCCATCAACCTTTTTCCTTGCCCTCACTCTTGATTCCTATCACGCACACTATATATGTTTCTCTCTACATGCAGTCAAGTTCCCTCTCACACACATATATAACTTCACCCTTTGAACCACCCGACGGTCATCTCCGACACCAAACTAACGGATGTCTCTCTATCTAGCATCTCCATCTCTGTATCTATCTGTAGTTTCTCCGTCAACATTTCTTTCTCGCACGGAGTCTTGCTTCCTATCACCCACACTATATATGTCTATCCATACATATGCATTTATAGGTTGATCTCTTTTTCACAATCGTTGCGCCTCACCCCCTCTGCTCGCCATAGATGCATGCTCCAGCCCACACCACTATCTCTTAAAGACAAAAACACATGCTCAATTGTCAGGCCTTCTTCCCTGCATTCTCACATGCATGCATATTGTCATACCGATCCGTCTCTCCCATGTGTTGATCTTAGGACTTATGTCTTCTTTCTTTTATCTCGATCATGCGCGCACGCACACACACACACATCCCACGTATACATGTATACCTCTCACACATGCACGTTCAAGGTCTCTATGTCTCCATACATAGTTAATTACCCTCAATCCTAACGCCACATCGAATCATTCTCCTCTTTTGTGCACATAACTTCCGCCTGGATGGGCAAAACACACACTCACACTTAACAATCTTCTTCTAGCTACCCCCCACGCGCACGCCTCTCACTCTTCCCCTATATCCCCGAAACCAATAAGACCATCCCTTTGTTTAATTACCGCCTACATGCACCATCGACATATAGTAGTCTTCCTTGGTGTCTCTCGAACAAACACGTTCTCTCGATGTCGACTCCTCTCACGCGCACACACCTTCTCTTCCCTCCCTACGGGCATTTTCTCTCTCGCACCCCATCATTGGTGGCCTCTGCCATACACATCACCTCTCTATGATGAAGCCATGCACACTTAAATTACATCCGCCACAGAGGACCCCGCGACACACACACACACACACACACGCACGCATGCAAGCACACATCCCCCCACACACTAAGACTCCATCTCTATCTCTCTCTCTCTCTCTCTCTCTCACACACACACACAGAGACACACACACACACACACGCACACCCCCCCACACTTAGACTC
>NC_041389.1:622032775-622065800 GCF_002162155.2 Triticum dicoccoides
CTCTCTCTCTCACACACACACACACAAACTAAGACTCCATCTCTCTCTCTCTCCTATCTCTCTCTCTCTCTCACACACACACACACCACACACTAAGACTCCATCTCACACACACATGCTCTAGGCGGAGCATTTGTTCCTATCACCCTTCATCCAACCTTACCCGTATGATAAACAATCACCTTTATTTACTTGCATAACATGGACAAATTCCATTTTACTTTAGTAGTTAGCAAACTTATCATCTGTACCCATATAAAAAACGAGTTGGCGATGATGGTGTGCCTGCCATCTTGTAATACAGACCGTATGATCTATATCTGACGTATAGAAAGCAAACTATGATAATTTTACAAAAGATACCCGCACCTCTCTCCACATCATTATCCCCCGCAACCTCATTGCTCAGCAATTAAAAAGGAATAAGTCTCCGGAATAATCTAGCATGCATGGTGGCCGCTGCCGCCTGCCAGCGCCGTCCATCCCCATGCCTCCGCCCATTCCGACCACCAGTCACCACCACGCTCCACTCCTCCTCGCCTTATCTCTCATCTTTCATTTTTTCGATGACATTCTCGAGATACCAGTTTTCCGATAAAATTCTCGAGATATCATTAGTTTTTACACATGGGATTACTCCTGCATGGGTCAATCACAACAGGTATTTTGTAAAAAAATGCATATTGATGTTCCGTGCAATGCACGAGAATCTTGCTTGTAATTATATAACGCAAATCACGAGCAGGAAGTGACATTTTTTTGACACAACCATGTTAACATGGCCACGTAAATCACGAGCAGGAAGGAGAAGGGAAGCAGGCTGTGGAGTAACATTTTTACCACAATTTCTTAGGAAACTGAGTGCAATAATTGAGTAGTTTTGCAAACTACCATTACTACTACACCTGAAATGGTTCAAAACCTATACTCCCTTGCCAGCGCGCACTTCCTGCGTGAAACGGTCAGCGTCGCCCTGGAGCGTCAGTGCCGCATTAATGCGCAGCCAGAGCGGAGGCGATCTCTCACTGGCGCCGGCTTTGAAGTGGCGCGACGGACGAGAGAGCGCCGCTTCCCGGTGCACGTGACTGCTCCGCGTCGAGACTGGCCATAGGCCCTGTTTGGATCCATGGGTTAGAGTTAGTTTGAGCTAGTTGGGGCTCAAATAGCCCTAAAGTATCCAAGCACGAGGGTTTAAATTGGAGCAAGTTGCACCGAACCCACCAAAAAAAACTATCCCACCCAAGAGGGGCTAACTGGAGATAGTTCTCATTGGGACCACTGAAAAATCACTTTTCTCTCTCCATGAAGTGCATTTATTGTCAATCTAACCCTGTCACCCAAACACCTCTTTGGCTACAGTTAGTTCAGGGCTAGTCATGAGTTAGTCTAACCTCTAGCTAAGTTAGAGTATCAAACAGGAGCAATATAGGACATGCAAGTTGCTCAAAGCATACAGGCAAATTCGTACGTGAAAGGATTTTTTTCTTTTTGAAAACGTAACATGAAAGGAATTTTTTTAGAATGCTCTTGGCATGTCGCTAACATGTGATAGTTAACCGACCTCAATAGACGGCAGAAACGCCAGCCCGCCGCACTTTGATAGAGACGAGGAGGGAGAAGCGATACAGGCTGCTGGATTACTAGAGATAGGTGTCACACGGAAGCCAAGAAATATGGTGATAGCATGGGTTAGCCATGTACTAGTATGATGTAACTACACTGGGCTGCCATGTTTCGTACTCTTCCAGTCCACTGTGGAGATGATTGGTTAATATTATATCGCTGAATAATATTAAATATTATGAGTGCAGACGTTCCACCACGAGGTTGCTTGCTCCTTCTCGGTCGTCCGGAATCTATGTTCTTCCACTCTATTTTTTTACGTGAGCTTTGTTCATCCTTTTGCCAACACGCGAGACATCTAGCATCAAGGTGCACGTGTTATGCAACGATCGTTCCATCTATATGAAGACCACGTGGCACTGGAACTATGAGACATGTACCCAGGAGTGGACGTACGAACCTGAGTAATGTAGCACAGTAAGTGAAGTAGAAAGGCACAAATGGTATGAACATGCGTGGCATACAGGGTGTGTTTGGTTGCGTTCTTGTCTCAGCATAGTTGTTCCCTCTTCATGCATGCTCAACTCAACACCCCTCTTCATGCATGCTCTCTTCATGCATCCTTCTAGTGTATTTGTGCTAAACTAGTGTGGACTCATGCACCCTCCATACACTCTACCAAACACCCAAAAGTAGGTCGAGAAGGGAACTCTTGGGCGGCATTTGTCTCTTACTATGTACTACCACTAAATGTTGTACGTGCAATGCACAGTGATGTTATGGAGTACGTGCCTAAGTACTCTACTACTACTATATTAGTTGGAGGCACATATTAACTTTTATATTTGTTTACGTGTATGCCCCGAGACCTTCCAACTAGACGTGTCTTTCTCTCCAGGTCGCACTTTGTATCGTTCGTACCACTAAGTACTACTACGTGTGGTCTCCGACCCAGAAGTGGAAGAAGTGGAGACGCTCTACCACACTGTTTTTTTACGCTGGGCTCTACCACGCTGTTCATGTCCCACTCCTTTCGCTGACGTGTGGGACATCTAGCACGTGCCGTGTTTGGCACCCTTCGTCATAAGAGTTGAAACGCTAGCATTCATCAGAAATAAAAATAATTATAAATCGGCAGTGATACTATTTTTTTTGCGAACCAATCAGCAGTGATACTATACCACGCGGTTTCCTTGCTCCTCGATATCGGAAAGAATACTTCCGTTCGCCAACATGTGGGACGTCGACCATCCTGGTCCACTTGCCATGCACGCAGAACTCCAAGGGAGAGTCACCCAGGTCGTCGCGCCGCAGTAACAATGAGTAATGAGCCGTCAAATCACAGGCCCACTTCCCACTTTGAAGTTGCTCGGATGAAGGAACCATCATGACTTCGTTGAATTCCGCTTCTTGAAGAAAACTATTGTACCAGCAGTACTGCTAGCTACAGTATTTACTCCAACAGAGGCCTCCTTTCATTCATAGGATAGGAATATTTTTTTTTCGAAACGGAGGCAAAAGATTTGCCTCAGCCATTAAATAAGAGGAGAATAGAGTTTAGAGTTTTTACAAGTGCCCTTGCAAAACACCATGGCAATTACTCTCGTACAACAATACGCCCTAGTTTCTTAGCACCTGCCGTAACCCATAGTTTTGCCTCGAGCATGACATTTTGGAGCAGGATAGGCGGCGGCGCACTCTTGTTGCGAAACACCCGCGCGTTTCTCTCATTCCAAATAGTCCAAGAGACGAGCATGGTGAGGGAGGCCATCGCTCGTCTATTGGGGTTTCACATGTCGGTCCTTCTATCCCACCATTGCATGAGGGAATCCTCAAGGTGCCAATTGGAGGTGTCCATGTGCACAAGACCAAATTTGTCGATGACCGATCGCCAGAGCCTAAGGGAGAAGCGACACTTGACGAAGAGGTGGATGCCTGATTCTTGCTCACGTTTGCAAAGCAGGCAAAGCCCACAATTATCCCAACCACGCCGCTCCAACCGGTCGGTGGTCCAGTTCCGGTCTTGCAAGGTCAACCAGGCGAAGAATTTAACCTTAGGGGGGGGGGCAAGCTCTCCAAACCATGTGGTGAATGGGCGAGTGCATCAGGCCAAGGAATTGCGCCTTATATGTTGTGGCCGCCGAGTACTGCCCATCATCATCATGTTTCCAAACAATGCCGTCCTCAACGTGATTGTCAAGATGGAAGTCATGCACAAGAGCCCAAAGCGAGAAAAGTTCCCGGATGTGTGCGACGGAGACAATTGTGTCATGCTTGATGTGGGTCATCCAAGCGTTCCCTCGAAGGGCCTGACGAAGCGTCGATCTCTTCCTTTTTGAGGCTTGAAAAATAAGAGGGGCAATATCCTTGGGCTTGCGACCAAGCAACCACGGGGAGTCCCAGAATGGTGTTTTTGCACCATTGCCAACGATGATTGTGGTGGAGGCATAGAAGAAATCCATATCTTCCTCGGTGCATGGGTTGCCCAAGCCAACCCAAAGCTTGGTAGGCTCCTTCCATTCGTACTGGTAGTGAGATGGCATGCATCTCAATTCCTATAGAGAAAGAGATGCCATTTGATGCATAGGATAGGAATTTTTCCATTTAGTCTAGGCTAATGTACTGGTAATTTGCTCTAAAAACTACAGTAGTAACTAGTAGTACTAGTACATGCTCGTACTCAGACACAGACACACACACTAACTACTAGTACTACTACTTCTCACATGCTGGCCAGACGCCGTCGCTCTCCTTCCCGGCTTTGTCGGCGACACCCCACCATGCTTGGATCTCCGCCGACCTCTCCACAACAGCGCGTGCGTCCTTTTCTTTCTTGCGGTGGCGGGCCTCTCTTTTCTTGAGTGCTTTCTGACTTTTCCGCTCCCTCTGTGCGGCTTTGGCCGCCTCTTGCTCTACCGCCATTCGGCCTTGGCATCTTGAAATTCCTCCCACATAGTTGTGAGGTCGCGAGCGGCGATGAACTCGGCACGGCGGTATGCCATCACTTCCCTACCATTTTGTGTGCGTTCGTGGGCGGCGAGGAACTCGGTGCGGTGGGATGCCATTGCTACCTTGCCGGTTAGTGTGCGGCGCGATGGCATGAACGAAGCTTGGTGAGAGCTCTGGGGTGGAGTGGCCGGACAACTGTATAGTGCATTGGTTTGTCAAGAGCTCAAGGACAGAAGACGAAGCAAATTAGGATTCCCCTTCAATCCTCGATATTTATTGTCGAGTAAAATGCATTGGCGGTCATCGAACTTGTGTTGATAGCTCACTTTGATCATTGTATACGAGATATGGTGATTATACGGTCGCTGGCTTAGTGTGTAGCTCCATATTTGTATGGTTGACCAGTCAAATAGTCCGCATTCGCCCCACCAGCTCGTGTTCTTTATCTATCTACGCGGGCCTACCTGTGAATGGAGAAAGAAATACTGTAAAAACCAAAATTATGCGTATGTGGGGAATCAAACCACGGACTCGTCGCTGCAACGCACCCTCGCCAGCCAAATGAAAATGAAATACTTCGCGTCAGACACTCACGCTCATGCTGTCAAAGCATGATAATGCATGCACGTCACCCTCTAAATCAAAGTCCTACTCATGGCGCAACGCAAACGGAGAGCCCATCACCTGCGCGCCCCGGCGGTGCCTGACATTACTGTTTAGACGTTTGATGGAGGCCTACGCGAACGCCGAGCATGTATTCACCTGGCTCAACACCAACGGTCATACTCGGACCGCCTTGCTCATGTATATCGTCCATCACAACGACAATCTATAAAACAGCCTAAGCTAGAGAGGGTACTATGGTAGTATGGTACGGAGTATGTACTATCGTGAGCGACCGATCTTAGTGCCACTGCACACCGAAACCCCTTCCATCGCTAGCGCGCGCTTCCCACTTGAAACGGTCACTGTCTCTCTAGAATGTCAATGCCGCATTCACCGGACTTAACTGCAGGTGCAATTGGTGTGTCACTGACATGCGGGCCAGACGCCCGTTGGGCCCACATGTCAGTAACCCAAACACATCTGCAGTTAAGTCACTGAAGCAGCGTCCGCATTCACGCCCGACGAACCTACTCCGGCGCCAGTTGTCCATCCATCTGCCGCGGCTCATTGCCATTCGCCCGTTATATTAACTTGAGCCCCAGCTCCCAACCATAGCCAAAGACCCACACTTATTCTCCTCCGGTCCCTTCCTTCTGTCGGCACCACTTCAACCATGGCCTCCTGGCGCTCCGAAGCTCTCTTGGACGTACTGTCGCAGGAGCAAACGAAGGAGATCGCCGGCACCCCCCGGGCCACCCTCCACCGCCACGACCACAAAGCCGGCGCGCGTGCGCGGGCGCAGCCGGCAGCGAGGAAGAGTAGTACACGGTAGGTCGCCGCTGCTCTGGTCCCGGGAAGACCACCGCTACTCCACTCAGTCGATGCCAAGCTTGGTGGGGTAAACATCGGCGGCCGATTAGCCGCTTGATGGCGACGTGGAGGCTGAAATCTTCATAACCTTGTGCTCCGGCCAGAGGAGGAGGTTATCGAGGCGGATGAGGAGGAGGCAAAGGCAATGGCCGGCTTTCTCGGGTTCATGGCCGGACATGGTGGTCGGGCGCCGACGATCGTTTAGATTAGGTTTACAGTAGGTTTAGTACGGTTTGTGCGAAATATGTAATGAATTTCGTCCAGTTTGTAGGAAAAGTTTTCAAAATTTAATGAATTTCATCTGGTTAATTTCATCCGGTTAATTTGAAATTTGCTTTGTTTGCACGAATTTCGTCCGGTTAGTTCATATAGTTGTCGAAAGGTATGCAGGCAGCATCAGATGGCATCCATCAGTGTCCTCGGACAGATGCTGGTGTAAATTTGTGGGCCAGCGCTGGAGATGCCCTAACTATCATGCTATAATCGCTAACAATCCTCCATTATTTGGCAGGGAACAGTTATCCCTCAATCAAAATCAGATCCGCGGTGTTTCGCACTCCTCCTGCATAAGAGTGTAAACTCTTGCTTACATAAAAATGGAGCAAGTGGACGGCACTGTAGCACATCATATCACTCGAACTAGCCCGCCTAACGAGCGGGAAAGCACCGCCCTCGTCATTTTGTTCTGGATTTCTATCGATCGATCGCGCGAAAATGTTACGCTTCACAAGTTCTAAAGGAAAAGGCGGCACACTTACGACTCGTACGTGTCACAACCCCGACAGTCCGGCTCGCACGCCGCTCACCATAGGGACACGCGTTATCTTGCAATTTCACTGACATGTGGGACCGTAATTGAATAAACCGTCGATAGCCGAAATCTAATCACTCGGCGGGCGTCGGCTGAGAAGAGAGAAACAGGGGAGGGAGAAGAGATCGCCCGCCCGCCGCGCACGGACTCCAAGAAATATATGGTGATAATGTGAGGTGGGCCATGCTGGAGTCCGGACCACTTCCGGAGCCCGCTCTCACCGCCTTGCCCCCTCAAGACGCCAGCTGCCCGCTGCATGCATAGAAAGTAGTCCCCGCTTATGTGGAGGAGAGAGAGGCATTGACAAAGTCAAGGAGTAACAGTGGAGACAATAGCTTTCATCAAAAATAAACAATGAATACTCGTTGCTCGTCCTCTATATCGGAAAGAATACTTTCATTCGCCGACATGTGGGACGTCGACCATCCTGGTCCACCTGCCATGCACAAAATTATCCTGGTCTACCTCGGTCGTATTGCAGGCCCAACCTTTCCCACTATAAGTTGTTCGGATGAAGGAACCATCATGACTTCATTGAATTACGCTTCTTCAAGAAAACTTACTGTACCCGCAATACTGCTACCGCACGCGAAGACTGGACGGCACTGTACCACGTCATATCACTAAAACCCACTAGGCCAAACTAGCCCGCCTAGGTCATCTATTTTGGAACGGAGGGAGTACGTCTCTGCATTGCTATGATTATGTGTTGCACATTCTCTGTACTTTTGCTACGATTTTCCTACCCTATTAACCAAATGAGGCCTGAATGTATGTCGACTATTGTCTGATCAATCGCTAAGCCTACAATTTTAGGAGCTAGGGCTATTGGTCGATCGACGAGGGATAAGTATAAGCGTACCACGAGCTCATCAGCCCCAACGTTTCTCTTCGGTGAGTGTTTTGCAAGTACTATAGCTCGTACAGTAGCTAGCCTATTAACACCAAGAATCATCAAACAAGCCTTGCTGATATGATAAACAGTTCAAACTTACATCTAAGCATGCCATATATTAAATCAAAAGCTGGTGAGGATACATCTGTTTCCATAATTCAGAGAGGGTTCACATGATTTATCGCATGATTCACTATCAAACAAAAGTAGCAAGATCCGCCCACACAAGACAGTGCACTAGCCCTAAGATGGTTTGATAACACGCATCATTCTGGTAATTAAACACAGGGCAATGCAAACTACCCTGAAGAATTAGCGCGACCAACTATTTCTTGTCATCGATCTCTCGGGCAATGACCACAACACGGACAATGACATGGGAATCGATTTCTGGGGCGATGTCCACAGGACTGACCGCGACATTGGAATCGATCTCTGGGGCGATGTCCACAGGATGGACATCGGCATCGGAATCGATCTCCGGGGCGATGCCAACAGGACGGGCCACGGCATCGGAATCATCACAACCCTAACATATTAGCAAGCACATTGCAAATAATCAAAAAGCAAGCACATTGCAAATAATCAAAAACCACAACTATGGTAATAAGCCATTATTTTTTTTACCTTGTGCAGCTCACCGGGGGATCTCATCCCTCTGGGGGCCATCTCCTCGTCCTCGATGGGGGCCATCACCTTGGCAGGGGAATACTGCTTCTCAACGGCGACTATCTCCTCAAACTTGGTCTTGAGCCTCACATAGGTGGCAATCAGAGTTCCTGGGGTAGGCACGGTGGGGCCCTTGCTGTTCTTCCAACTTTCTTTGAGGAGTTCGTCCGCCAACGTCCTCAACTCTTTGGCCAGTGCTTGTTTCTTGGAGTTCTTTGTCTCCATGGGTTGGCCCGCCAACATGGTCAACTCGTTGGTCGATGCTCGCTTCCTGGAGATCACTGTCTTCAATGGGTTGTCCGGAGGCAACTCTTTGCCTAGTGCTCCAGGATCCATCAATGAACTGACAAACAAAAAGCAATCGAAAGGAAACCACAATCGCAATGAAAACAGGAAAAGAATAGGATGTGAGAATCGGTCGGTGCTTCGCAAAAAGAAGATTATTGGAATGAAAATATAGCAGCATAACTGATTCGCCCACCTTTCGTTCGTCGGTAGAGAAGAAAAATGGCAGAAGTGAGTAGCCTGGAGTGAGGTTTTCTTCAAGAAAGGGAAGAAAGGGCTTCAACGAGCATTCCAATGAAATGATGGTTGCTTCGTCCAGTCCAACTTGGAGGCCACCTTACCACTGCTGGTAAAGGTGTGGGTTTTGTGATATGACGGGTCATGACGGCCACACCGGGGTGACAGGTGAGTCTCGACTGTAGCACCTCACTGTAATTTGGTGGATGGCACGCGGGCCCGGATTCTTTGAAATGCCCCACATGTAGATAGAGCAGCTAGTCATATAGGTGTGCTCAATATTGTGCACCGCGACCAAGGCGGAGAGGAAAACGAGAGAACTACGTAATTAATGCATGAGTTTAATTAGGGTAGTTTTGTAAAGTACGAGATACATTCCTCCAATAGCAAAATGCCTTGGTTCATGAGATTTGAGATTTGAGCCCTATAAACCGAAAGGGAGGGGGTACTGCACACGGTGTAATCTAGTCACTTTTTTTTTGAGCCGAAGTCTAGTCACTTGTTGAAATCTCTAGAAAGGCAAATACTCCTTTCCGGTTTACAGGTCTATACTACTCCCTCCGTCTAGGTGTGTAAGTCATCTTACGAAAACCAAATAGTCCCAAAACACTTAGGCGTGGTGCATTAACTTCTACCTTGTTTCTTGTTTCTTGACATACGTATCAACCAATAAGAGATGAGAGGTGTGCATGATTTTAATGACTTGCAATGGCTAGTTCATTGCATGGAATGCTATTAATTAGCAAATAAACATTGGTGACCCCAGGAGGAAACGGTGCTAAGCGCGTGGACCTATGCAGAATGAGTATCAACCAATGGATAATGGAGTTTAATTGTTAAACAATAGCAATTTTGTCTCATGCAAAAGCCTGGCTAGTACTCCCAGGAACCGCACCACGCGAGCGTTCACAACTGCCACGTTCGGTTTGTGCTTACCTCTTCGCCTCTTCGAGAAGACGAAAAATGATGTTACTCCTACTTGTACAGTATCGAATCCACTGCTACATGTCCGTCCACCTCGTGCGGGAGGTATAGCGTGTAGCGAAAGCTTCTACTTACTGCTCCTGCCTTTGCGTCCATGACAGGTGGGCCCAATAGGTCGTTGGCCCACCTGTCATGCAGCCAAAGGCAGGTGCAGTTAAGGCACCGGAGCTCAGTCCGCGATGGAGAGGGCATCGTAGTAATCAAATTTCTCGGTCTTGTACGAGTTGACGTGACACATCAAAGCACTGCACTCGATAACAGTCTTTTTACACATTTCAAATGGGCTACTTCTTATGTAGGAGTAGACATATTCTGCTTCGTATGTACTCCCTCCGTTCCAAAATATAAGTCTTTTTAGAGATTTCACTATGAACTACATACGAAACAAAATGAGTGAATCTACACTCTAAAATATGTCTATATACATCCGTATGTAGTTTGTAGTGGAATCCGTGAAAGACCTACATTTAGGAACGGAGGGAGTAGTCAGTTGTTGCAATCTCTAAAAAGACTTATATTTGGAAACGGAGGGAGTACAACGCATGCATGCATGCCGTGACTTTCCTTTTGATACTTGCATGTGTTGATTTGATGCACCTTGCCTATAAATTTAACTAACCAAATTTTCATGCATGTCACAAAAAATCACGGGGCTGTTTGGATTGTGACTATGTTTGTCTTATGTTGCCACATTATTTTTTTCCACACTTACCACACTTGCCTAACCTGAGTTGCTCAAATTGTTAGACACACTTTGGCTTGCCTAAGGGAATCTTGCCACAATTTTTGTGTCTATGACATGTGGGGTTCACTGCTAATAAAAAAAATTCTTGTCTTAGCTGTGGCTAATAAAAAAGGCTTATATTTAGGAATGGAGGGAGTGGAAAATATAAATAATAATGCATGTTGGGGCAACCCACGTTTCCGCTAATTTTAGCCGTGGGCTTGTTCACAATTTTTATGAGGGGGTGGTTGTTCATTTAATGGAGGGACTTGTAGTACCAGACTTGAACGATACAAAGTGCGACCTGGCACATCGTAACACCAGTTGGAACAAGCGGGTAGCTATCTCAAAAAACAATCAACAACTAAAAAAGCCGTGACCTGGCATGTAGTAGTACACAATTTTAAACGATTGTTTTGATGGAGTGAAAAAGGAAAACTACCCCACTACTTATATATAGGCCGAAGCCTCCACACTTGCTTGCTAGGGCTGCTCTATTCACACACTCTCATCCTCTCCAGATCTAAACAAGATAGGGGTAGTAACACTGTCTTTCTCCCTTCAAAAAACACTGGCTTTCTATCCTCACCGCTGGTTACAGATCCGGACATATCCCCCTCCGCCGGTGAAGGGGAGGAGGGGCAGCGTTTAGGCCGTCGTCGACAGCGAGGGAGGAGACCCACTGCCGGCCGCACCGTTATCTCTGGCCGAGCGCCGGCGCGGGAGGTCCTCTGATCCCTTCGTCGTTGCCTATGGGCGGATCCGGCCTCCCGCCGCCCACCTATCCACATCCCAACGACCTTCAGGTATATCTTTGTTCGAAACCGCCTTAGCTCTACTTCCCCAGCTCACTACGTTGCTGCATGTGCATCATTTTCTACCTCTCAGCCCCTCTCGATCGGATGGTCCAACGTCACCTATTTCTTCTTCTTCTATTGTTAGAGGTAAAGCTACTTCATGGAGTCGAATCTTGTACTCCCTCCGTCCGAAAATACTTGTCATTGGAATAAAGTGGGGGTGGGGGAATTTAGTATGTACATCGGACTTGGTACAAACAGGAAGGAAAGGGGATGAAAGTAATATAGACTGGTCATCCAACCGGTCTCTTGGTCGAAAAGGGAAATATAGGGGTAACACTGTACATAGTTGTATGACCAGGACTAGATTTGCTATCCACACATAGGAGTAGGTGGCTAGAGTGAACAAAAATGGGACCAACCCAGATATGTTTCTTGGATGTTTGTTTCTCGGGGCAACAAACTATGAATCACCACTTTATGCCCCTGTTTACGTACATGGTCCTGTACTACTGGTGCACCCTCTGTCAGATGCCCTTATACCAAATATTTAGGCTCTGATCGGAATAAAGGGGCAGAAAACATAGGTCTTGATGAAAATTGAGGAATAGGAAAGGAATGTAGGTATAAAACTATGGAACAGCGAACCGGAGGAAACTCTCAAGAGAATGTGTTCGGATGGACTACAAAATGTACAGATTTGGCTTTTTAGAGTAGCATGCTTGGCAGTATGAGATGCTATTTGTTTATTCAGCTGCACAGTGACTACTCTTGTCCTCACGTCACGTACCACACATAGGTTTATTTTTTATTCCAGCAAACACATCACAGCAACCTATCTAACGCATGGCAGCGGGCGCCTGCCTCGGGCTTCCGCCCAAAAAATGAGCAGCGCGTGGATGTTTCTAATTCGATGGAATCAGTACTACTAGACCAGCTTTCCTATGAAACACTATTCACCTTTCCCGTGTTCCGAACGGTTGGAAGGGAAAGAATACCGTAGGAATTGTGTTCCTCGAAAATCCTGCACCAAACCTGTGAACCGAACACAACCCTAGTTGTTCTTAATATAATGTCCCTGGTAAAAATGAAGCCATGCCACTGTTTTTGCCTGTAATTGTTTGAGACTCTGACAAGTTTAGCCAAATGTTTTTGCCTGTAATTGTTTGAGACTCTGACTGTTTCCTCTATGCCTTTTTGTGCAAACAGGGATATCCAATTCACCTGGTTGCTGTTGTGACCTTTTGGTGCACTGCACAAAACTCTTCTTAAAAGAAGTGACTTTTGTGCTGTTTAACTAGAATGTCAGATGGAACAGTTGGTTCATTTTGGTGGAACTACACAAAGGGAGATCTGTGTTCCAATCCTCATCATCCATATTGGCGCCATAACCTTCCTTTAGGTAAGAATGATATTTAATGCATGTGTTCATCTCTATTTTCCGACTGCCATGAGAAAATAATGATGTTTTTTACTAGTACACTTGTACTCCCCCACTGACAAAACCAATTATGAATTAGAAGGCCAATCATGTACTTGGTTTCACCAACTGGTGAGGAGAAAGAGAAACAGAGCATGAAGAGGAAGAAGAAGAAGAATAAACAGTGCCAAGGCGATCTTGCTAAAGCCAGAGGCCTCAGTCGAGGCTATTCAAGGGCTCCAGCAACGACTACCTTACATGTGAGACGATCCTCCAGGGAGCCCTTCCACTTCTGCTGTCTCACTTAATTAATTAGGAGTACTTAAGTACCACTAATTTATTACTGCCTAATTTTCCTGTTCAAGTTAAACAAATCTTTAATAGGACCCTATGCTGAATCATGTACGTGTGAATGTTTGTCTATGGAGGTGAATCATGTGGTGGAGCAGGGAGGGAATATTATTAGTGTCATGAAATAATAGTGCTATTGTTTTGCATGTCAATTTATTGCCATTGGTTCAATGAGGCAATGTTTTGCGTATTGTCCATCATGAATTTGATGCTACTGTTTGAGTAATATGCTAATGTCTTCCTATCCTTTGTCACTAAGCTAATGAAGGTTTCACCTTGTTCCTACTTGTGCAAACAAGGATCATGTTGTGCCAATCATACATTTTAGTGGAACTACACAAGACAATACAATGAACTGTATCCCAACCAGTGCTTTAACTCTGCTGGAAGTTCTTGATAATCTTTCGATATAATCTCAGCACTGGTAAACAAGAGTGATTTCAACCATACATTTGAAGTGCACAAAAATATATACTATTGTGTGATTCCAGTGAGTGCTTTATCATCTCTTATAGGACTACATGAATAAGCTTTTTTCTCAGGTTGGTATGGGCCTAAGGCCTTCATCCATATTAGTTTGCTGTCATCTCTATTTGTATCGTGCTACTGTCCTAAGAAACTCCTTTATCTTTGCACTTTTAAGTTTTGCAACCTATGATAAATGGCAATGCTTTGAGTGTTGAGTTGAGCTAATTGGCACTGATTAAATAAACTAATACCTCTCTTTAAGCAAGACTACTATGTTGCTAACTTTACCCATTAAGATAATGAGGGTGCTTCTATTTGTTAGTGTATGTTTCATCAACTAGTCCCACTATTACAGTAATCTCACTCTCTCAATATATGTGCCAATAGGGATGCTCGATTTTAGTGGAACTGCACAAAAACTTTGGGTGCTTCATTTCCTCGACAGCTTCCGTCCTTTTCTGTCAGTCGCTAATATCCGCTTCCTTCCTTCCTTTGCTGTCAGTCGCTTGGCTTATCTCGGCTTCCAGTCAAAGGAAATAGTAATTGATATGCTACCTCACATAGGTTGGTACTAGTCTTTATCCTGATTATTGTGCCTCTCAAATGTATTGGTAATTTGGTATTGTGCTACTATTTGCCGATTACATAAAGGAGTAATTTGGAGCCTGAAC
Organism: Triticum dicoccoides; assembly: GCF_002162155.2. Classification (NCBI taxonomy): domain Eukaryota; kingdom Viridiplantae; phylum Streptophyta; class Magnoliopsida; order Poales; family Poaceae; genus Triticum; species Triticum dicoccoides. The sequence goes on from NC_041389.1 coordinate 622,047,076, forward strand.
TCGCAGGCAAATCATTACATCGGTTGATTTCAGTAGAACTGCACAAAATGATCAGATGGACAGGTACTTATGCTGCTGCTATGTACTCCAAAGTTCACTCAGACAAGCATCGATATTGACAAGAAGTGCCTATATTCATTCGAGTATCAACCGACATCAACCAATTGTCAAACTCCAAGTATTAGGAGAGTGAACCCCAAAAATATTGCTTGGTGCATAGCCCAAAAAAACGCAGTCCAGTCTTTGGTCCCAACTTGTGCCTTTTGGTTATCGACACATATGGTAGCGAACTATATGGCATGGAGTCTAAAGATTCCAGACAAGTTGGTTGACGCGTATATTCATCTGGCACTTAATTAGTCTGCACACCAAGGATGCTCCATTTCAGTTGAACTGCAGAAAAAATTTGGGTGGTTCATTTTATGAACCGCCTCCTTTCTCGTCTGCAATGTAGAATTTTGGCGAGATACAGGACCAAGATGAGCCAGTAAACTAGTTGGATGAAAGTAGTGGCCAAGTTGCTCAAACCTCCCTCGGCACGAGGCCACTATTTGAGGATAAACCTACAAGCAAAGTTCAGATTGTCTGTGCTGCCTCTTATGTACTCGAAAGTTTACTCGTACAAGAACTAATTTTAGCAAGAAGTACCTCTGATTTGTCGTGGAAACTGATCCACGAGCACCTATGGGACCGGCGGACCGAGCCCCTTTCGGTTCGGCGGGGGGTGGAGGTCGCACGAAGAGCAGATCGAGGCGAAGCACACGAGCAGTTTACCCAGCTTCGGAGCTCTCCGGAGAGATAATACTCCTACTGCTGCTTGTCTGATTGTATTGTGTTCTTGCTCCAGAGAGCTAAGTGTTCTCCTAGCTTCGAAATGATTCGAGCCAGCTGAACTTGCGAACCCTCGAACCAGTCGAACCAAACCCCCTCCACGTTGCGCATGGGCCTCCTTTTATATGCGTAAGGGGTCACCAACAGGTGGCAACGCAGAGAAGGGTAGAAACGTAAAAAGAGAGGTGGTTGGTACAGCTACTTGTACAGTGCTCTCTACCTAACCCTGACGGCAGGGGACAAGGGCCTTAAATGCCCGTCTGTGTCGCCCAAATAGTGCAGAAAAGGACCGTTAGGGGCGCCACCGTTCGCCATGATGGCGATCTTGTCAGCGTCGCATGCCACCGCGCACCGCTGGCTGCACAGCCCTCCGCCACGCCCGCCTGGAGAGGCCCCCAGGGCGGCACGTTGGTGGATGCGCTGGAGCATGGGCACAGAGTGGCCGTTTGCCACGGCAAGCGCCTTGCCGTGGTCGTGGTCTTGTCGCGCCCGGAAGCTTGTCGCTCACCGGGCCTTGCCGGGACGCGTGGCGCGTCGCGGCAAGTTCCTTGAGATGCCTCGGTTGGCCTTCCCGGCAAGCTCCTCTTGCCGGCGCCTTGTCCTCTTGACTTGAATACTTTGTTCTTGAATGGCTCCAAAGGAGCCACGGAGTATCTTGGCGGTCACCCGGCAAGCCCTTGCCGCGGGGCGCTGCAACTGCCCGTGCACAAGTTCAGGGTACTAGGATACCCCTACTCTAGTACACCGACAGGAGCCCCCGGGCCTGGGCCACACACGGTGCCGAGCGCTGTTGGGCCAGGCCCAAAACAGGGCACGGGCACGCGCGGCCCGAGTAACGCCGAATCTTGCTCCGTACCCACCGCGCCCTCCCGCAACGGCACGCGCTGAACGCGGCATCGTGGGAGAGATCGTGGGGGGTTCTTTATTCGAAAGGGCGAAACGTCCGCCCCCTCCCTCTTTATAAGCAGGGGAAATAGGGGCAGTTTGCCCACTCCGCCATTTGTTGCTTCATCCTCGAAAATCTCCGCCGCTCCCCCTTTCTTCTCAAAGCCGAAAGAGAGCAGCGCTCCGCCCCCCGTCGCCACGAGCACCACCAACGCCGTCGACCTCCCCTGTCACTTCCGCCATGGCTCCGAAAGCCGACAAGGGGAAGGGCGTGAAGTTGACCGAAGCGCAGCGGCTCGCGGCGCTGCGGAAGGAGCGGGCCCTCTTCCCCTCTCAGCTCGGCGCCAAGGAGCTGACGGAGTACTACTACCTTTTCTGGTCGACGGAGACGCGTGCGCACCCGCGCACGAGGGTACTCCCGGCCACCGCTTCGGAGCTGGCTCCAAATGGGTACCCATTTTTTGCATTGTTCTTCTACTGCGGGCTCTGCCCGCCCTTCTCGGAGTTCTTTTGTGATATCATGAACACATATGGGCTCCGCCTCCTAGATTTCACCCCCAACGCCGTCCTGACCATGGTGGTTTTCGCACATTTGTGCGAAAACTTTGTCGAAGTCCATCCCAATGTAGCCCTCTTCCGCCACTTTTTCATGCCCCGAGTCGAGAGAGGAGAGCCCCTTGCCGGAGGAATCGCCTGGATCTCGAGAGTCGGCAAGAAGGAACCGTATCTGGAGGGTGAGCTTCGCAGCAAATGGGAGGAGTGGAGAGCGGAGTGGTGCTGGATTGTTGAGGAGAACCCACAGCCGTTCACTGCCGTGCGCCAAGCCCCAATAGTACGCGGCAATGATTGGAGCAAAGTGGCCCCGGAAGACGACAGGCTGAAGATCGCAGTCACCCGAATCCTCCGCCTTAGGCTTGCCGGGCTCACTGTAGGCGCTGTCGGCGCAGATTTCCTTCGCCGCCGCATCGCCCCCCTGCAGGAGAGAGGGAGGCCCGCCTGGGAGTTCAAGAACTCGGCGGACATCATGAGGCTGCGCCCGGGCCTCAACTTCAATTTCACTGTCCTGGAGCTGGATGCAATGCTCCTGGAGCTGTTCAAACGGGACCCTCAGCATCCATTCATGTTGCCGAGGGGCGTTGTTCCATTGTGCAACAACTCTTCGCTCGACCGGATCCGCGCGATGATGCCTCTGTGTGACTAACACGGAATCGCCCCAACTTGGCAAGAGCCTGCGGATGACATCGTGCGGGCGTTCTTCGACAGTCTGGAGGAAGTGCCGATCCGCGCCGACGAGCAGAAGAGCCTCACCCGTGACACTACCGACGCGGAGCTGCAGCGCATCGCCACTAGGACGGAAGAGGCTGCGGCAGCAGCTGCCGCGGGCGAGTTCGGGTTCACCGAGGCGGAGGCAGAGGCAGCAGAGGCGGCAAGCCTTGCCGAGCGCGAGGAGTTCGCTGGCGAGGAAGATCTTGCCGGCCCCGAGGCCGAGCCGAGCGAGCCCGGCGAGGAAGAGCCCGAGCCTTCAGACAGCTTGCCGCAAGTGGAGCCTCCGGCTGCACCAAGAAGGCGTCTCCGCAGGGCTGGTGACGCAGCGGGGCGGCAGACGGGTCAACAGCCGCCGAGCCGCGCGACGCGCTCTACCGCGGCAAGCACCGTTGCCGCGGGAGCGCCTCCCGCCGCTGCGGCAACTGGAGCGGGACCTTCCCGGTCCACCGCTGCCGCTCCCGCCAAGCGGGCAAGGGATCCCACTCCTCCGCCTCGCCACACCGGAGGGGAGCCGGACTTCGATCTCTCGGCGCTCAGCTCCGATGATGATGAAGAAGAAGAGTAAGCTTTCTTGCTGTCCTCGTAGTTCTTCAATCTTGTCGCTTTCATTCTGTATCTAACTTGCTTCGATCTGAATCCATTCCTTTTCAGGACACTGGCCCAGAGAGCGGCGAAAAGGGCCAAGGCCTCGGTGATCGTCATCGAGGACGATCCCGCCGTGTCAGCAGGGGGCGTGTCTGAGCCCACCTTGACGGACCTGGCAACCACTCCCCAAAGCAGCCCCCAGCGTAAGTTTATATTTTACTTCCCACCGTCAGATGCGCATGGGTGCTTTTTTCTCTTACTGATATCTTGATTGTTGGACTTGTGCAGGAGCAGAGCAGCCTCACCAGGAGGGCCCGGAAGCCGCCCCCGAAGCGCCATCTGCTTCGACTACGCCGCCAAGGGTGGAGTCCCCGGCAAGGGAGCGCTCTCCGACAAGGGAGCACTCTCCGGCAAGGGCCAATTCTCCGGCAAGGGACGACACCAGTGATCCTCCGGCGGCCGAGACCGCGACTGCAGATCCCATCACAGGTAATCCACTTGCCCAAAAACTTGCCCTTGGGTTTTTGTTCTTCTGATTTTATTTTTGCATATTTGCTTGACTCCTCTTCATTCTTCGTTCTTCAGATCCATCCTCTACTGAGCCGAAGGAGACCGAAGCCGCTGAAGGAGAGGCTGGCGCTGATGAACCCGCCGGCGAAGAGGCCGCCAAGGCTGCCGCCGCAGAAGCCGGCGAGGGATCCGGCGATCATACTGACGGCCCTGAGGCCGCAGGAGCGCCAGGCGCTGCACCGACCGCCGATCCTCCCGCCGCTGCCGCAGAGCCAGACTCCGAGGAGCCCCAGCCCGGTGCCTACTTGAAGGCCGGCGATGGCGTCTTCATCAAGCTCCCCTGGGCTTCGAGCTCCAGGGCGCCGGTCGAGGGAGAAACCTTTGACGGAGAGGTGCTCGCTTTCGCCGGATTGGCGCTGGTTGACGCGCCAAGCAGCAGCGAGGAGCCCGAAGAGGAGCGGCTGCTGCGGAAGCTGACGTCGCTCTACCGCGCCCGACAAGCCAAGTTGGCCTCCCGAGAAGCGCTTGTCGCGAGGGCGGGAGTTGATATTGAGAAGCGCGCAGAGGAGCTCCGGGATCTCAGGCAGGAAACTCTCCGGAGCTTGGCGGAGGAGCGGGAGCAAGTCGCCGAGGAGAGGAAGGCTTTCCTCCTCGCGAAAGCTGAGGTTGAAGAGGAGCAGCGGCTCGCTGCTGAGAGGCTATCTGCGCGGGAGGGAGAGTTGGCGCAGCGCAAGGTGAACCTTGACAACCACGAGGAAGAGCTCGCCGTGCGGGAGCAAGCAATTGGCGGCGCTCTCCAAGAAGCAAGGGATGCTGTCGCGGCTGCCGAGGCCGCCAAGAAAGAGCTGGAGGTAAAAGTGGCGCAGCTGGAGGCCAATCTCCGGACGAGCGGCGAGGAGCTCGTCGCGCTCAAGCGCGAGCACGAGAAGGATGCTGCTGCCCACGGTGAGCTGCAAGGTCTTCTCGCGGAGAGGAGCAAGGAGCTCAGCACCGCCAAGGACTCCAACGCGGATCTCGAGCTGAAACTGGCCACGCTGACGCAGACACTGGACGCCGCCAAGGAGCGAGAGGTGACCTTGTCGGAAAAGATCAAGGCCGACGAGGCGCTGCTGGCGAGCATTGCCGTCACCCAGAACTCGTTCAGGGAGATGGTGGAGCACTGGACCGAGGGTCTGGTGAATATCGCCGCAATCATCAACGGGGAGCTGGCGCAGTTGGGGATGGCGACAGCTCTCTAGCGGCTTCGGGAGAAGATCCCAAAGCAGCTGGCCGACGAGTCGCGCAAGATTTGCGCGGGAGTTCTTCAGAAGGTGCTGGTGAAGGTGGCTCTCCGCAACCCGGGCCTCAACCTCACCAACGTCCTCAGATCCCTGCCGCCCGACGCCGATCTGGAAGCGCTCAAGGCCCTTGTCGCACCCATTGTGGACAAGGTGAGCGGGATCAAGAGGGTTGAGGGCGATCGCGTAGACTAGGCCGCCCGTTTTATCTTTTTCCTTGTCGTTGCTAGTCATGTCATGGGAACAATGTGTTAGAGCTGCGACAAGTTATCTTGTAATATAACTTTATTTTGAATATCAATTGCTATGTTATCTCCTTTACTAGATCCCTTGCTTTGTACGTTTTCACCCTACGCTTTTAGGGAACTTGTCGGCGCAGGCACCCGAGCCGCGAGCGCTGAGTGCAGGACGTCAGCAGCCTGCTGGCGGTGCCGCTCCGACAAGAAACCTTGTCGCGACTAGTTGCAGCACACTTAAGTTGTTGAGCGGACTCGAAACAAAGTAAGGGCGCATCTAGCTACGAGTTGGTTCCTCCGCGCACAGGTTTTCCATACAAAGCACAGTCGTTCGAGGAGGATAACTTAAAGAATTAAAAACTAATTGCTCAGACTTTGGCAACTTATCTTTTCTGTCGTTTGCTTCCCGGCAAGGCAAATCTTCCTTAAACGACGCCTGGTCCACACCATTATCTTCTCCTCCCCCCCGGCAAACTTGTGTGTGAGGGAACCTTCTTTTCCTTTGTTTGAGAAAAAGAAAGAAGAGAAAATAAAGATATGGGGCCTTTCGGCTCGTTATTGCTTACCGGGGGTAGGTGCTGCACAAAGTGTCAGATAAAGCATGCAAATGTAAAGTAAAAAGCATGAAACTGACAAGATGTGCAGAGCACATGAGCTTTACTTATGCACGGGATCTGCGCCCGGCTTTGTACAAAGGATTACATGCAACAGCGGCAAGACTTGTACAAAAGGTGGTTGCCGGAACAGGTTCCGGCAACCGCGCCCTACGGGTAAAACTTACGAAGATGCTCAATGTTCCAGGAGTTGCTCACCAGAATGCCATCTTCGGTCTCAAGGCAGACAACGCCAGGCCTAGTGACTCGTTTCAGCCGGTAAGGGCCTTCCCACTTCGGCGTCAACTTGTTGGAATTCTTGGCGGACTGAACTCGCCGAAGAACAAGGTCGCCTTCCTCGAAGCTTCTGGCATTAACTTTGCGGCTATGGTAGCGGCGCAAAGCTTGCTGGTATCGAGCAGCTCGTACAGCAGCCTGAGGACGGTCCTCCTCAAGGAGTAGCGCGTCATCTTGTCGCAGCTGCTCTTGCTCAAGCTCATCATAAGCGAGCACTCGAGGCAACCCGTATACGAGTTCCGTGGGGAGAACTGCCTCTGCTCCATATATTAGAGTGAAAGGCGTCTGTCCAGTGGCTCGATTTGGCGTCGTCCTGATCGACCAAAGAACCACCGACAGCTCCTCGATCCAGTTTCTTCCGCACTTGTGCAGCCTGTCGAAAGTTCTGGTCTTGAGCCCGCGCAGCACTTCAGCATTTGCCCTCTCCGCTTGACCGTTGCTTCTCGGGTGAGCAACAGAAGCGAAGCAGACCTTGGCGCCAAGATCTTGGACGTACTGCATGAAGGTGCGACTCGTGAATTGTGTGTCGTTGTCGGTGATGATCCGGTTAGGGATCCCGAAACGGCAAACAATCGACCTCAAGAACTTGACTGCTGACTGTGCTGTCACCTTCCTCACTGGTTCCACTTCCGGCCACTTTGTGAACTTGTCGATTGCAACGTACAAGTACTCAAAGCCCCCAACAGCTCGGGGGAAGGGGCCGAGGATATCGAGCCCCCAGACCGAAAATGGCCAGGATAAAGGGATCGTCTGGAGAGCTTGAGCTGGTTGATGTATCTGCTTGGAATGGAACTGGCACGCTTCACACTTGGTTACTTGTGTAGTTGCATCCTGGAGGGCTGTCGGCCAAAAGAAACCTTGCCGGAAAGCTTTGCCGGCAAGTGCTCTTGCGCCAATGTGGTGGCCACATATGCCTCCATGTATCTCTGCCAACAGCTTCTGTCCGTCTTCCCGGCAAATACACTTCATTTCACACCGTTGAGTCTTCTTCTGTACAGTATGTTGTCGACAAACTGGTACATACTTGACTGCCGGGCTACTTTTTCCGCTTCTTCTTGCTCTTCGGGAAGTTCTCCTGTCTGAAGGAAATGGAAAATCTGCTGCGCCCATGCTGGAGCTTGCGGCTCAACAACAAGGACTAAAGGCACATCTGCTGCTGCGGGAACATCCGCTTCTACGGCGAGAACCTGTGGCTCAGCCGGAGCTTGATGTTCCCCGGCAAGCTTGCCGGAGCAAAACTTGTCGGGAGCGTCTGCTTCGACGGAACAAGCACTAAGACCTGCCGGAGCAAAGTGCTCCTCAGCACCCTTAGTGTTGATCTTGGGGACTTTCCTGGCGGCGGCTTCGGGAAGCTCTGCCGGAAAGTAGTCACCAGAGATCAACTTTCTCTTCTTGCTCTGTCCAGTTGATGGTGTCACGGATGGTTGAGTCAGCTTGAGCACAAAGATCCCTGGTTCCACAGGTAGCTTAAGTGCGGCGCACTTTGACAGGCCATCAGCAATGTCATTTTGAGCTCTTGGAACATGTTCCATTTGTAGGCCGTCAAAGTGCTCTTCTAGCTTTCTCACTTCATCAACATAAGCTTCCATCAATGGACTCTGATAATTCTTGTTCACTTGGCGGACGACAAGCTGTGAGTCACCCCTGACAATGAGCTTCTTAATCCCAAGGTCTGCCGCGATCCTAAGACCGGCAAGCAAGCCTTCATACTCTGCAGTATTGTTCGTTGCTTGCTCCTTGGGAAAGTGCATCTGGACCATGTACTTGAGGTGCTGTCCGGTGGGTGCGACAAGCAGCACGCCCGCACCGGCGCCTTGCAGCGAGAAGGCACCATCAAAGTACATCAGCCACTCTTTGCTTGCCTCCTTGACGGGGATGCTCGTCTCTGGAATTTCTTCATCTGGTGTTGGCGTCCACTCTGCTATGAACTCTGCCAATGCTCTGCTTTGGATAGTTGAAGTGCTTTCAAACTTGAGGCCAAAGCTTGACAGTTCCAATGCCCACTCGACAATCCTGCCTGTTGCTTCTGGATTTTGCAGTATCCTCTTCAACGGAAAGCGAGTGACAACTGTGATCTCATGTGCTTGGAAGTAATGGCGCAGCTTTCTCGAGGCCATGAGAAGGCCGAAAAGCAATTTCTGCACACCAGAGTACCTTGACCTAGCCCCCTGCAAAAGGGAGCTGACAAAGTAAACCGGGCGCTGCACCATTCTCTTCTGCAACTCCTTATGCTCCTGCGCAGATCCATCTTTGTCGGGACCAGAGCCTGCCAGACAAGAGCCTGCCGGACCAGAGCTTGCCGGACCAGAGCTTGCCGGTGAAGCCCCCTGCTTGTCGCTGGATGCATCTGCCGTGGTTGCTGGCTCATCATCTGCCTCCCTTTCTGCCACTAACGCAGCACTAACGACCTGATTGGTTGCCGCTATATATAGTAGCAACTTCTCTTGTGGCCTAGGTGCGGCAAGTGTTGGAGTGGAGGACAGGTATCTCTTCAAGTCCTGCAGCGCAGCCTCCGCTTCCGGAGTCCATTTCATTGGACCTGCTTTTTTCAATATTTTAAAAAACGGCAGGGCGCGTTCAGCAGATCTAGAGATAAACCTGCTGAGAGCAGCCACGCAGCCGACAAGTCTTCGTACATCCTTGACGCGCTTTGGTGCTTCAATCTGCTCGATGGCCTTGATCTTGTCGGGATTGGCTTCAATTCCCCGCTGAGACACAAAGAACCCGAGAAGCTTGCCGGAAGGGACTCCAAACACACACTTCTCGGGGTTCAGCTTGAGGTTGATCTTGCGCAGATTCGCAAAGGTTTCATCTAAATCTTGGATCAGAGTTGCTTTTTCCTTGCTCTTGACCACTATGTCATCCATATAGGCTTCCACATTTCTGTGCATTTGCGGCTCAAAAGCGTGATGGACAACCCTTGCAAATGTTGAACCAGCATTCTTTAAACCGAAAGGCATCCGTATGAAACAATACGTGCCACACGGGGTGATGAATGCAGTCTTCTCCTCATCCTCTTCTGCCATGAAGATCTGATGGTATCCTGAGTATGCATCAAGAAATGAAAGCAAGTCACATCCGGCTCTGGAGTCAACAATCTGGTCGATGCGCGGCAAGGGAAATGGGTCTTTGGGACAAGCTTTATTGACATCGGTAAAATCGATACAAAGCCTCCATTTCCCGTTAGCTTTGCGTACGACAACAGGATTGGCCAACCACATTGGATGGAGCACTCCTCTGACAAGGCCTGCTGCTTCCAACTTCTTGATTTCTTCCTCGATGAATTCTTGGCGCTCCACTGCCTGTTTCCTGACTTTCTGCTTGACGGGCCGTGCATGAGGACAGACGGCAAGGTGGTGCTCAATTACTTTCGTGGGAACACCGGGGATGTCAGACGGTTGCCACGCAAACACGTCGACATTCGCTCGCAGGAAAGCAACGAGCGCGCTTTCCTATTTAGGGTCGAGGGTGGCACTGATGGTGAAGGTACCACCAGTGCCGTCCTCCTTGGCGGACACCTTCTTAGTCTCTGGTGGAGCTGCCATTGCCTTCTTATACTTGCCGGTGGAGCTCGATGGTGCGTCCTCGACGGTTGCGCAGCACTCCGAAGAGGTGCGCTTGCCGTAGTGGGCATCAGAACTCTTGCCGGACTTGGTCTTCTTCTTCCCCCCGGGAGCTTCAGCGGCAAGTGACGTGTGATCTGCTGCGGCTGTTGCTTCCCGGTAGATCTTGTCGGTGCAGATAAGAGCATCCTTCTTGTCTCCAGGGACAGAGATGACGCTTATCGGGCCTGGCATCTTCAGTACATTGTACGCATAGTGAGAGGCTGCCATAAATTTGGCGAGTGCTGGACGGCCGAGTATCCCATTGTAAGGCAATGGAAAATCAGCAACGTCAAAAGTGACCCTCTCATTCCTGAAGTTCAGCTCGCTGCCAAATGTCACAGGCAACGTGATCTTTCCCTTCGGATTGCTCCTTCCCGGACTAATTCCTTGAAATGTGCCGGTCTCTTCGAGCTCGCTGTCAGGGATCTGGAGTTTCTGGAGCACCGCGGAGGAGATCAGGTTCAAGCCGGCCCCGCCGTCAACTAGCATCTTAGTGACCTTGAGGTTGCGGATAGTTGGTGAAACCAACATCGGCAAGCACCCGACCGTAGTTATGCGATCTGGGTGGTCCTCAATATCAAAGATGATAGGCGTGCTGGACCATTTCAGAGGCCGGCGTGACTCGACGGGTGGTTCTGCCGCATTGACTTCCCGCACCCATTGTTTGAGCTGGCGGTGTGAAGTATGCAGAGAGGCACCGCCGTCAACGCACAGGACCTCTGTGGCTTTCTGGAACTCCTGCTCATCGGTCTCGTCATCATTGATGTCCTCGTCATCGTCGTCATCTTCATCCTTGTCGCGGCCGCGAGGTGGTCTGTCTCCTTGCCACTGCTTGGCCTTGCCGTGGCGTCCTCCTCGGCCGGGACGTTTCTTGCCGGATCCTCCAGCACCTTCTTGGGCCTTCTCCTTGTCACGCCACTCATATTCAGCCTTTTGCTGTTCGACAAGCTGCTCGACTTTCTTGCAGCTCTGGAGGTCATGGCCCTTGGTGCGGTGGATCTTGCAATACTGTTTGTTGGTGCCGTCCTGCTTGTCGGCGACCGCCACAGCCTCTATGGCAATCACCTTGCCGGAGCCACCAGCTTTGGCTTTCTTGGCGCCACCTCCGCTGCCGGACTGCTCGACAACTAGCACCTCTTTGCCTTTCTTCTTTCTGTTATTCCGCCGCCGGTTTTTCCTTGCCGGGGCGGTATCCTCACTATCAGATCCTCCTGCTCCTGTGTTCTCTCCGGGGAGTCTCCTCCCTTCCTCAGCACATGCACACTTGTCGGCCAGGGCATATAGCTCACTGACGTCTCTGATCTTGCACATCGCCATCTCCTCCCGCATCCTGCGGTTCCGCATGTTCTGATGGAACGCGCTGATCACCGCGGCAGGGTGGACATCTGTGATGTTGTGTTGTACGTGGCTGAATCTCTGTATGTACTTGCGCAAGGGCTCTCCTTCCTTCTGGGCGAGCAGGTGAAGGTCACTCTCTTGGCCATGAGGCTTGTGGCCGCCTGTGAAGGCGCCGACAAACTGATGGCACAGATCGGCCCAAGAGGATATGGAGTTGTCCGGCAAGTGCATGAGCCAGGATCTGACATTGGGCTTGAGTACCAGCGGGAAGTTGTTGGCAAGGATCTTGTCGTCTCGCCCCCCAGCAGCTTGCACCGCAATGGTGTAGATGCTGAGGAACTCTGACAAGTGCGTCTTGCCGTCGTACTTCTCCGGTACATCTGGCTTGAAATTCTTCGTGCTGGGCCACTGGACCTGCCGCAGCTCACGAGTGAACGCAGGGCAACCTACCGCGTACGGCAAGTCGCCTGGTTCTCCGGGCGCGTGCATGTCAACAGAGGGCCCAGCGCGCTTGTCGGATTGACGTCGCGCTTCTCTTCGGTGCTTGATGCGAGTTCGAGCGTCTTCTTGCTGTCTACCGCGAAGAACTTGGCGTTGATCGCGACGAGCTCGTGGATCCGACGATGCGGTGGAGTCGCTGTCGAGGTGGATCCGGCGAGTCGGCGATCTTGGCCTTCGGGGTGGAGAGTGCATGGTGGTTGCACCCCCACCAGTTTCGTCGCCACTGGCCCGCGCCTAGCAGTCCTGCCGCGGCAGCGACGTGCTCGGCTGCCGTGGAGTGTCGCCGTTGGCGAAGCCGATGAGGCTCTGAATGGTGGCTCTCCATTGGTCGATCTTGTCTTCCGCAGGAGGATAGTCCAGGAGCAGTTGAGCTCGCGCCAGAGCTTCTGCTGGAGTGGTGGGCGGTAGTGGCGATCGGTGCGAGGAGCGGGATGTGCTCGGACTTCTAACTATGTTAGAAGGAGCAGTACCCCGTCCGGGCGACCGTGCCTCACTCGTGCCAGCATGTTGGCGTGCATGCTGGTCTTGAGCGCCCCGAGACCCACCAGCTTGATCTTGGTCCAACAAGCGTATGGTATTGCGAACACCATGACGCTGTCGGTCCTGCGCCTCCTGAGAGGGGCGCGGCGGAAGTACGGACACCGAGCTTTGGGCAGCCTTGTCCTTGGACCTGGCAGCACCGCGAGCTTCCTCGTTGATGTCGGTTCTTCCACCAGCGTCAACCCCACCACCCGTTTGTTCCGGTGGCGGTGAGATCGACGCGGACGGAGCAACTGCTTCCGAAGCATTCTTCTTCGGTGGCATGTTGATGAAGAAAATGAAGATCTAGCTCGTGTGAACGCCGGATCAGGTTCGCACAATCTCGACGCCCCCTACCTGGCGCGCCAAAGATGTCGGGGAAACTGATCCACGAGCACCTATGGGACCGGCGGACCAAGCCCCTTTCGGTTCGGCGGGGGGCAGAGGTCGCACGAAGAGCAGATCGAGACGAAGCACACGAGCAGTTTACCCAGCTTCAGAGCTCTCCGGAGAGATAATACTCCTACTGCTGCTTGTCTGATTGTATTGTGTTCTTGCTCCAGAGAGCTAAGTGTTCTCCTAGCTTCGAAATGATTCGAGCCAGCTGAACTTGCGAACCCTCGAACCAGTCGAACCGAACCCCCTCCACATTGCGCATGGGCCTCCTTTTATATGCACAAGGGGTCACCAACAGGTGGCAACGCGGAGAAGGGTAGAAACGTAAAAAGAGAGGTGGTTGGTACAGCTACTTGTACAGTGCTCTCTACCTAACCCTGACGGAAGGGGACTAGGGCCTTAAATGCCCGTCTGTGTCGCCCAAACAGTGCAGAAAAGGACCGTTAGGGGCGCCACCGTTCACCACGATGGCGATCTTGTCAGTGTCGCATGCCACCGCGCACCGCTGGCTGCACAGCCCTCTGCCACGCGCGCCTGGAGAGGCCCCCAGGGCGACACGTTGGTGGATGCGCTGGAGCATGGGCACAGAGTGGCCGTTTGCCGCGGCAAGCGCCTTGCCGCGGTCGTGGTCTTGTCGCGCCCGGAAGCTTGTCGCTCACCGGGCCTTGCCGGGACGCGTGGCGCGTCGCGGCAAGTTCCTTGAGATGCCTCGGTTGGCCTTCCCGGCAAGCTCCTCTTGTCGGGGCCTTGTCCTCTTGACTTGAATAGTTTGTTCTTGAATGGCTCCAAAGGAGCCACGGAGTATCTTGGCGGTCGCCCGGCAAGCCCTTGCCGCGGGGCGCTGCAACTGCCCGTGCACAAGTTCGGGGTACTAGGGTACCCCTACTCTAGTACACCGACAGATTGAACACCATTTACCAGTCTGTACCCTAGGTAATTAAAGTTCATCCATGGATCATATTGGCTGTGATCTCAATCATTTGGATGCGAAAACATACTGAACATGTGTATATCTGAATCTTTTTGTGAATTATGTATGAATATTGTCGTATGATCTATCAATCATTTGGATGCATAGATATGATGAGCTTGTGTATATATGAATCTTTTGAGTTGTTGATAGTGAATGTTGGCTATGAATATGAACGTGTCCTGTGAACCTGAGTTTGATATGAATTGCAACAGAACCAGTTATAACCCTTCTCCTCCTCTCAATCTGCGACTCCACTACCGCGTTTTCCCATCTCCGAGTCGTTCCCGTCCGGGGCCTCGCCGTCGTCCACCGCCTCGCTGTGTTCGGTGCGGTGTGGTCAACAAACGAGAGTCATCGGAAGAGGACTGTACGTGGAGAGCCTGCCGGCTGGGACCCACGAGGTTCATGGTCGCACGCAACGAAAGTTCCTCCTTATTAAGCTGAAAAAAATGTTTCCTCCACCTGACAGCTGGGACCCAGCGGCTGTATCTTTGCATGGAAGGAAGTGCCTCCTTGTTTTGCAAAAAAATTATTCATCCCGTTGACAGCTGGGACCCGTCAGATTTGGTGACTGACTTGTGGGCCTACTAAGCGGACATGTATGCACGACTTTGTCAACTTAATCAACAAATGATTCTAGCAGCTGGACCGTTGGATGTTAATACAACAGCCGTCCTCCTTCTTGAACCTCTATTCTTGCTCCTGTCTCTCGTGGGCGGCACCGCGGCTGTGCTGCCGCGCACCCAAACTAGTGAAGTTTCCCACTCCTCTCCATCTGCGACTCCACTGCCCCATCTTCCCCATCTCCGGGTCGTTCCAGTCTGGGTGCGCTCGGCACGGTTTGGCAACGTGGTCAACAACCGAGAGTCATCGGAAGATGACTGTACGTGAGAGGCTCACAGTGGAGACGCACCACGCCCATGGATGCATGCATGCAATGGAATGCGGAGAGGTCAACGTGGTCAAGGAACGACTTCCATCGGAAGTATACTGTACGTGGAGAGTCTCAGCTGGGTCCACGGCCGTAGCAAGTAAGTGCCTCCTTTTTATGCGAAAAAAATGATTCCTCCAACCCCTGTTCAAGAATTCATCCGATTAACCAGTTAACTTGCCGATTAATCCCTACTCGTAGGGTCACTGAGTAGCCTATAAACCGATAAATCGTCCGATTAATTGATTAAATGGCCGATTAACTTGCCGATTAGCCGATTAATCCCCTACTCACCAGTCAACCGAGCAGCTACCAGTTAACGATTTCCTCAATAATGCCTCCAACTGACAGCAGGGACCCACTGGACGGGCCACCGTATTTTGCGAAAAAAACGTTTGCCCCCTTACTGTTGCGACCCACCTGACGGGCCACCGTATTTCGCGAAAAAAGCGTCCCCCCCGCTGTTAGCTCGGACTCACCGGAAGTTCCTCCTTATTACGCACAAAAAAATGAATACGCCCCTGCTAGCTGGGACCGACCCTTGTGGGAGGCCGACTTGTGGGCCTACTAAGTTGACGGGGACAAAGGGCTTTGTCAACTTAGTCAATATGAACGATTCTAGCTCCAGTGACCGTACGATGTCCATCCAACGGCCTTGGTGCTTCTTCAACCTCTGGTCTTCTTGCTCCAGCCGCCCAAACCAGCACCGGTCGTGCCTCATGCTCCTGCCTCCCATGGCCGGCTGTGCTGCCGCGGAGGACTCACCGCCCCTACTATTCCCACCGCTGGCCAGGCCCTGCGGCGACGGCAGCCTCACACCATAGCCGAACCAGTGAACCCTCGTACTCCTCTCCACGCAGGCTTCCACTACCGTGTCTTCCCCGGTTCCATGTCGTCCCCTTCCTAGGCCTCGCCGTCGTCCACCGCCGTGTTTCTCTCCGCGCGGCGTGGTCAACGTGGTCAAGGAATGACTTCCATCAGAAGAGTACTATACATGGAGAGGCTGATAGCTGGATCCACGGCCACAACCAAGTTTTTTTGTGATTTGCCAAGTAAGTCACTTTGTTTTTTTTCGAAACGGACAGTAAGTCGCTTTGTCAGGCCTCTTGGGCTGCAAATCTTTCAAGACGAGGAGAGCTTTCATTCGGCTGGCAAAGAAAATGGCCCATCATTAATGAGAAATGGGCTGTACATTTTTAAAACACATCAAACCGGCAATTAGTTTCAAATATTATTTTTTTCATTTCGAGATTTTAAATTACATTAATTTTTATGCATGGAGAATTTGTTGGATTTTATATTGATATACATTTATTTTTAAAATGAGTTTGAATGTGAGTTGAAATTTCGGGATTAAAAACAGTTCGGACTGCACCGAAATATGCAAATTTTCGTATAATTTTTTAACCGTGGCCACAGTATGGGCTGTAATGCTAACAAAAAGAATATGGGCTCCAAAAAAACTTTAAGAATTAGCAAATGACCTGTTAATTATTAGAAATAATGGCAGATGGGTTGTATGCTGTTTTCCACAGATTTGAGGCTTTCCTAAAAAAAGGTTGACACACAAGCAGTGACTGTTGGTTTGCCATCCAACGGCCGTCGTGCTTCTTCAATCTCTGCTCTTCTTGCTCCAGCCGCTCAAACAAGTGCCGGCGGGACTGCATGCTCCCTCCTCCCCGCGGCCGGCTCTGCTGCCGCGCAGGCCTCACCGCCCCACCGTACTCCCATCGCTGGCCTAGCCATCCCTCTACTCACCCACACCTGATGTTATTCTCCGGCGACGGCAGACGAACCAGTAAACCCTCGTACAGTCATACTCCCCTCCGCGCGGGAAACAACTGCCGAGTCTTCCCTGCCTCCATGCCGTTTCTTTCCTAGGCCTCTCCGTCGTCCACCGCCCTGGTGCTCTCGGCACGGCCTGGTCAACGTGGTCAACGACCGACATGCATCTGAAGTGGACTGTACGTGGAGAGGTCGACAGCTGGGTCCACGGCCGCACGCAAGGAAATGCCTCCTTATTACACACAAAATAATGATTCCTCCACCTGACATCAGGGACCCACCGAAAGGGCCTCTGTATTTCGCGAAAAAAACGTTACTACCGTTGACAGCTCGGACCCACCAACTATATCTTCGCACGCAAGGAAGTGCCTCCTTATTACGCACAAAAAATGAATACTCCGCTTGTTAGCTGGGACCCAGTATAGTGGTAGGCTGACTTGTGGGCCTACTAAGTTGACGGGGACGGAGGGCTTTGTCAACTTAGTCAATAATATGCACGATTCTAGCTCTAGTGATCGTACGATGTCCATCCAAAGGCCGTAGTGCTTCTTCAACCTCTGGTCTTCTTGCTCCAGTCGCCCAAACCAGCGCCGGTCATGCCTCGTGCTCCTGCCTCCCATGGCGGGCTGCGATGCGGCGGAGGCCTCACCGCCCCCTACTACTCCCACCGCTGGCCAGGCCATCCCTCTACTCACCCACACACCCTGTTATTCTGCGGCGATGGCAGCCTCACCCTCGTACTCCTCTTCGCGTGGCATCCACTGCTGCGTCTTCCCCAGCTCCGCGTCGTCCCCTTCCTAGGCCTCGCCGTCATCCACCACTATGGTGCTCTCGGCGTGGCGTGGTCAATGTGGTCAACAACTGAATTCCATCGGAAGAGTACTGTGTGTGGAGAGGCTGACAGCTGGGTCCACAACGACCGCAAGGAAGTGCCTCCTTATTACGCGCAAAATAATTATTCCTCCACCTGACAGCAGGGACCCACCGGACGGGCCACCAGTATTTCGCGAAAAAAACGTTTCCCCCCTGACTGCTGGGACCCACCAACTACATCTTCGCACGCAAGGAAGTGCGTTCGGGAAAAAAACCCAAAACAATTCGCCCCCTGACTGCTGGGACCCACCAGCTACATCTTCGTAGGCAAGGAAGTGCCTGACAGTCGGGACCCACCTGTTCGAAGTGTACGTAGCATTGTCATTCTGGTCGCGAAAGTGTATGTACATACTGGTCGATGTAGAGGCACGCACGTGTCGTAGTAGAGGCGTGCACGTGTTGATGTAGAGGTGCGCACATAGCATGTACACGTACGTACAACGGCGAGGGTGCAAGAAAGAAAATACGGCCACGTACGTACATACGGGCAGGGTCTCGAACGCCTACTCGCGCATACGTACATGGCTGGGTCGGAACGGAGAAACAACGTTTTCGTCGTGTTCATGGGGAGCCAACGAAATGCATCGTGTTCATGGGGAGGCAACGGAATGCATCGTCTTCATCGGGAGGCAATGGAATGCGTGGGAGCCAACAGGCTTGGACGGAACAGGCGATGGAAACGAGGCTTGGTGTATCGCACAACGGAGGAAACGAACGTCCTACGTTCGGAACGGGGTCCTGTTGATCGGGAGGGGTGTTACGTACCGCAAAACGGAGGAAACGGACCTCCTATGGTCGAAACGGGGGTCCTGTTGATCGAGAGGGGTGTGGCGTACCGCAAAACGGACGAAATGGACTTGTGTTGGAGCGCTATGGTCGAAACGGGAGTCCTGTTGATCGGGAGGGGTGTGGCGTACCGCAAAACGGATGAATCAGACTTGTGTTGGAGCGCTACGGTCGAAACGAGGGTCCTGTTCATTGGGAGGGGTTTGGCGTACCGCAAAACAGGACTCCACAGGATACTGTTCATCTCCACCGTCGACCTCCTCCAGCCTCCATGGGCTACCGTCGACCTCCTCCAGCCTCCATGGGCTCCTGTTCATCCAGCCTCCACCGCGCACTACTCCAGCGGCTACTGTACAACCACCCCTTCACCGTCTACTGTTCATCCAGCCCTCCACCATCTACTGTTCATCCAGCCCTCCACACCACGGGGTCCTATTCAACCACCCCTCCACGGCCACCCCTCCATCGTCTATTGTTCATCCAGCCCTCCACACCACGGGGTCCTGTTCATCCAGAGGCAATGCCACCGCTCACTGTT
>NC_041389.1:622066125-622079097 GCF_002162155.2 Triticum dicoccoides
AATCGATCGACTTCAGTTAGCAGCAGTAGCGAAGGAATCACTCCATCGGGTTCAGTTAACAGCCATCGATCGACCGCTCAGGTTCAGTAACGTGTAGCCTGCAGTGCAATCACGCAGGTTCAGTTAGAGCCCAACGTCTCGCTCGGGTTCAGTTAGAGCCAACGCCTCGCACGTGTACGAGAGAAACGCGCATCAGTCGGCCCGATCTCCCACCGTAACCGGCAACTCCCCGAAATTTTCCTACCCCTCGCTTCTACCACGGTTTTTTCCGTCATGGATGGCTCAAAGAATGTCATGCAGCTGCATCTCCGGACCGCCCAGGACGAAAAGCCCATTTTCTATCATGATTTTTTGTCATAGAAGTAGGAGCCCACCACATCTATGATGATACCGGGTTTTGTCAGAATTATCGTCATAGAAGTGTCATATGTATGACAGAATTTTTTTTGTTCGGCCCAAAATGTCACGGATGTGTCTTTTTTTGTAGTGCCTTCGGCCCACGAAATCGTAACTGTCATCGCCCCGTGGACCAAGCCCTTCTTAGCCTACCTAAATAGGCAAGAGCTCCCTAAGGACCAAAATGAGGCACGGTGTATTGTGCGACGTTCTAAGGCCTACAAAGTCCATGAAGGAGAACTCTACAAGAAAAGCACTACCGGAGTGCTCCAAAGATGCATCTCCGAAGAGGAAGGGCGGCAGCTCTTAACCGAAATCCATTCCGGACTCGGCGGGCACCTCGCTGCAGCTCGGGCACTTGTAAGCAAGGCCTTCCGTACATGTTTTTACTGGCCGACAGCCTGGGCAGATGCACATGACCTTGTCCAACATTGTGTTGGTTGCAAACTCTTCGCCAATCAAAGCCATATGCCCCCTACCGCTCTCCAAACAATCCCCATAACTTGGCCCTTCGCAGTCTGGGGGCTGGACATGGTCGGACCTCTTAAAGGGGGGAGCCATAAGAAAAAATACTTATTGGTCATGGTGGACAAGTTCACCAAATGGATAGAAGCCAAACCAGTTAAAACGGCCGAATCCGTACTAGTGATAGACTTCATATCAGGGGTCATACACCGTTATGGTGTCCTTCACAGCATCATCACTAACAATGGCTCAAATTTCACAGCCTATGAGGTGAAAACTTGGTGCGGCAACATGGGCATCAAGCTCGATTACGCCTCTGTCTATCACCCCCAAACAAACGGTCAAGTCGAACGTGCAAATGGTCTCATCATGAGCGGCATCAAACCCAGACTAGTGCGATCCTTGAAGGAATCAGACACGCATTGGGTCGAGGAGCTCGACTCCGTACTCTGGGGGCTGCGGACCACGCCGAATCATACCACCGGATACACACCATTTTTATGGTGTACGGCGCAGAAGCAGTGCTACCCTGCGACATAATCCATGACTCACCTCGCGTGCGCATGTACGAAGAGAAGGAAGCCGAATTAGATCAGCAGGACAACTTAGATGCTCTGGAGGAGGAGCGTGACGTTGCAAAAGCCCGTTTCGCATTCTATCAGCAACATGCTCGAAGGTATCAAAGCAGAGAAGTACGGGCCAAAACTTATAACATTGGCGAACTAGTTCTATGCCTCCCCGATAAGAAGAAGGACAAGCTCAAACCCAAGTGGGATGGTCCCTTCATCATTGATAAAGTTCTCACCGGAGGAGCGTACCGTCTGCGCAATGCATCTGATAACAGACTCGATCCGAACCCATGGAACGCGGCCAGACTCCGAAGATTCTACGCCTAGTGCCGAACTCAGTGTTCGTCTCCTCACCTCCGCTTCTTCAATTATGTTCTCTTTCTTCCTTTCTCGCCCTTTTTTCCTTTTCACATACAACCTTAAAAAACTGTACAGATGCTTTGATCGCTCCGGCCGCACTATGCGTGCACACTATACCTGGGGGCTTCCTATACGGAAGCTAAATATAACTACTTTAATGGCTTCCTGCCAGCCACATATGCGTTTTCTTTCAATATGTGCCTTTTCTTCACCATTATATGCATCTATATGACTTAAGTTTTGGCCATGCTGGGTTGCCTGGCTCTTGTGTTTATGCCCTATGTTCTCGTTAATTCAGCTAGGGCATAAGGGGAGCACCTCTGCGATTGTTACTACCGGTTCAACCCGATGTGTACCTCAGACTGGGTGAAGCCAAAAGCTAGCGTTCTTAAGGGAATATTCCGTCGGTGAACAAAAGATGTTTTTGTTTATTACAACACGAATTCCCAGATGTTTTGTTTCCTGCGCTTTTGTTCGTAGTTCAGACATGCACATCGATGCATGCGCACCCAGAAAGGAACCCCTAACGGAACTATTCTCTCTGGAAGATGTTTTTTACTATCCATGTAATATAACATAACTAGTCGGGTACTTGTCTGTTCAAGCACTTATGACCCCTACGCATGGTTTCCATGCATACCCCGATTTTTCACAACTGTGCGGGTATTCGGATACACTTCGGACTGTCGGGTCTGGGGGCTGAAGCGAAAAGGTCCGCCATGACAAATGATTTTCAATCCAGCTAGGGACTACATAGGTCCATTTAATTACATAGTCACTTGGACTGGCTATATTCTTCCTCTATACCATCCAACAGGCTGTCTAGCCTACAATCCTATTGGGAATACTTTGCGGCTAACGTTACTTGGTCATATACCAGACTTACGGGTATCTCTTGCCCATCTGACCCCACCGGTCCGACTTCGGTCATATGGTTTGGATCAGCCTTGGCGTATCCCATCTTCACCATGGCCCAGGCTTCCCTCGCACCTTGTCGGCAGGCTGATATCTTCCATAACCGGAAGCGCCGCCGTGCTCCTTTGAGCATCTCTACAAGCTCGCTCATGCCTCCTGGCAGGAAAGCGGATGGCTACAAGGCCTGGGCAATACCCTGCATCACCTGCCGCGCTCGTTCGTGCAGCTATGAAAGATCTTGCAGCATATCGCCTGCGGATCCGGGCATTTCCTCTTCAGGACGGCCCGTCAGCATACCTACAGACATAACTCTGTCAATACGCTTCCTCACCGAACTGTACTACAGTTCATTTAAGCACTTACTATAAATACCGCGTCGAAGCCTCCTGTTCTCCTTCACGGAGTCAGCGAGCTGAGCCCGAACATCTTTTAATTCGACGCTCAGTCGGAGATTAGCATCTTGGAGATTATTTTTCTCTTGAATAGCCAGCGTCAACACACGCTCGCCCGCCTTCAGCTGACTTCGCAGATGTGGCTCATTATCTTCCACAATCTTCGGATTCTCTCCGGGATTGTCTGCAGCATCTTTTGTTAGATTTATAAAACATGCCAAATAAATATCTAGTATACATCCTTATAAATTCCGTTATCAAGGCAAGTCCTACCAGAAGAGGCCCTTTTTGATTCCTCTTGTTCGGCAACAGCGGCCTTCAGCTAGGTCTTACATGCCTCCAGCTCTTGAGATAAATGGGTATTCTTCTCTACAAGAACCTATGCATACAATGATCCTTAAATCAGTTATGCCAACTGTTTCAAGTCTCAGGGGCTACTACTACACATACTTATCAATTTTTTTACCCGTATATCCTTCGCATACTGGTCCGTCGCTCTAGCAAGTCCATCTTGAGAGGCGCGAATATATGCGTCTCCGGAGTTGAAGGCATTGAAAGCCTCCTCGGAGAAAATATCATTGCAGAGTACGGCCCATCGGCGCCGGTGATTCATGGCGGTCTCCACTTCGGAGTTTGTAGCGATAAGCCTGTCCGCATCCTCTGTGGGAGGGAAATTTGGCGTTGCCCCCACATCAGCCTCCACCCGTGAGTCCAGTTCAGGAATCCGGCTGCTTGAGGCATGGTCGGCAGGGTCTCCAGATATAGTCCGGCGGATGTTTTTTTTGCCAGGACATAATGAAAACTGTCACATTTCAGCAAAGATAATCTTGGAGCAAGCTTAATTTGTACCTCTACCCCGGCGTCTCAATCCTAATTGCCTTCCTCTTAAGCCTGCCGGCCCGGGTGACCTTTGCTGATGAGCCCCCGTGGGCTCGGCACGGCGTCCTGGGCCGTTTCTGTAAAAAAGACAACATGTGCGCTTAAGGCAAGGCATAATTCAGAAGTTAGGGCTCCGGCTTTACTTACATTCGACACCGGGAGCAGCCCGGGATAATCGGCAAGGATGGCCACCAAGGCGCCGTCGCGACTTGCTTGATAGAATGTCCCGTCGACAAGCTCCACGAATATATCCGGATCTTCTTCAAGTCCGGGGTCGAGAGCCGGGCCAGGATCCTCTGGCTGCGGAGGTGGGCTGTTGAACTCTTCCACGGCCCTTCTCAGTTCCTGCTTTGAAAATAGCAGGATAAATGATTGGTGACAAAGGACACAGGGATGAATAGAGTCGAGTGAGGAATGACAGCTTACCCAGCTTGGGGGGTTGTAATGGAAAATCCATCCCGCGGCTTAATGCGGAGGAACTCCTCTTCTTCCCCTTTGTACAAATTAGACAATATTTTCGCCAGTGCGGTGGTGGAGTCCGGACCTTTATGACAACAACGGGTGGCGTCGTCTTCTCCGTTGAAGTGCCACATGGGTTTCCCCCGATATTGAAGTGGCTGCACCCCCCGCATTATGCATATTGGCATGACTTCTACTATTGTCAATCCTGATTTGGCTAGTATTTTTATCCTTCCCATTAGATAGAGGACCTCTCTGTCATCTTCCTCCTGGGGGCTCCGCGGGCGCCAGTTTTGGCGTTTCTTCAGCGGGGTGTTGGTGAACTCGGGAAGGCCCGCCGGACTGGGTCCGGAAGGGGAACATCATCTACATAAAACCACTCCAAAGGCCAGTCTTTGGATGCCTTCTTTGGAGTGCCGGACAGGTATCTGGCCTGGGCGACGCGCCATATTTCGGCTCCGCCCACTTGATATATAGATCCCTCCTGATTGCAAGGGACGAGGCAGAATAGCCTCTTCCATAAATCGAAATGAGCTTCGTAGCCCAGGAATAGCTCGTAGAAGGCAACATACCCCCCGATGTGCAGTATGGAGGCAGGAGTGAAGCTATGCAGCTGGAGACCGTAGAACTCCAGGAGCCCGCGGAGGAATGGATGGATTGGAAACCCAAGCCCTCTCAGCAAATGTGGGACAAGGCATATCCGCTCCCCTCTAGATGGGTTCGGAAAGTTCTCCGCTTGCTCCCCGCCATTATAGGTGGCTAGTCCAGCTCGGATGGGGACCATATATGTAGGTGTAAGGAACCCTTGGGTATGCAACTCTACTAGATGGATATGGAGGACGGAACACTTTTTCTAGTTACCCGGCGCAGAACTACGGGAGCAAGAAGAGGAGCTGCGGCGACCGGCCATGATGGAATGGATTTTTCTGGACGCGCTCTGTTGAATGCTTGATTGGGAGAAGATGGTGAGATTTGGATCTGAGGATCCCCGTCTCTTCAAATAGATGATTCGCTCACAGGGTCAGGGTGGCAAATGTAAAAATGCCCCGGCTCCTCGTATTCGCTCGACACATGGAGATGGCCATTATTAAAGCACAAAGGCCGAGGAGTACAACATTAATGGGAGGCCGGACACTATTCGCTACAATAGGTACTCTGGATTTGAAGAAGAACCCGCCTTGCAATGCCGAAGACAATCTGCGCGCCGGACTCATCGTCATTGAAGCCTGGTTCGGGGGCTACTGAGGGAGTCCAGGATAAGGGGGTATTCTGACAGCCGGACTATGTACTTTGGATGGACTGTTTGACTATGAAGATACAAGATTGAAGACTTCGTCCCGTGTCCGGATGGGACTCTCCTTTGTGTGGAAGGCAAGCTTGGCAATTCGGATGTTAGATCTCCTTCTCTATAACCGACTTTGTGTAACCCTAGCCCCCTCCGGTGTGTATATAAACCGGAGGGTTTAGTCCATAGGACAACAACAATCATACCATAGGCTAGCTTCTAGGGTTTAGCCTCTACAATCTCGTGGTAGACCAACTCTTGTAACACTCATATCATCAAGATCAATCAAGCAGGAAGTAGGGTATTACCTCCATCGAGAGGGCCCGAACCTGGGTAAAACATCGTGTCCCCTGCCTCCTGTTACCATCCGCCCTAGACACACAGTTCGGGACCCCCTACCCGAGATGCACCGGTTTTGACACCAACAGGTGATGCTAAAACTTGGTTTAATTCTTTTGATCCTGGTTGTGTGCGTTGTCCCCAGGATATGATTTATTACTTCTCTGCTAAATATTTCCCTGCTCATAAGAAACAAGCTGCCTCGAGGGAAATATATAATTTTGTGCAAATTGAAGAAGAGAGTCTCCCACAAGCTTGGGGGAGGCTTCTCCGATTACTTAATGCTTTGCCCGATCATCCTCTTAAGAAAAATGAAATACTTGATATCTTTTATAATGGACTAACCGTTGCTTCCAAGGACCACTTGGATAGTTGTGTTGGTTGTCTTTTCAGGGAAAGAACAGTCGACCAAGCTGAATTGCTATTGAATAATATGTTGACTAATGAAAATAATTGGACTCTTCCCGAGCCAATTCCTGAGCCAATTGAGCCAACTCCTAAACCAACTCCGAAGAAGAGGGGCATTCTATTTCTCAGTCCCGAAGATATGCAAGAGGCAAAGAAATCTATGAAAGAAAAAGGTATTAAAGCTGAAGATGTTAAGAATTTACCTCATGTTGAAGAAATACATGTTCTTAATGTACCACCTATTGAAGAAACACTTTGTCTTGATAACCCGACACAGGTAGTAAAGTTAAATTCTCTCTATAGATATGATAAAGTTGAAATCCCGTGTTCTAAGTTTCCTAGCCAATGTTTAGATGTATTTGATGACTTTATGGCTAGACAAGAAAATTTCAATGCTTATGTTGGTAGAGAATTAAAGAGTAATGCTTACATGATTGGACGCTTGAGTGATTATATGGCTAGAGTTAAAGGTGAACTTAAACTCATTAGCAAATATGCTTCTATGGTTACCACTCAAGCAGAACAAGTACTTAAAGCTCAAAGTGATTTGCTCGATGAATTAAATAATAAACATGACTTTGCTGTTAGAGTGGCTATTAGAACTGGTAAAATGACTCAGGAACCTTTGTATCCTGAAGGCCACCCTAAAAGAATTGAGCAAGATTCTCAGAGAAATAATTTAGATGCACCTAGTCCTTCTAAAAAGAAGAAAAATAAAAATGATAGGACTTTGCATGCTTCTACTAAACATGTTGTAGCTACACCTGAGAATCCCAATGATATTTCTATCTCTGATGCTGAAACACAATCGGGTGATGAACATGAACCTAGTGATAATGTTAATGATAATGTTCATGTTGATGCTCAACCTAGCAATAATAATGATGTAGATATTGAACCTGTTGTTGATCTTGATAACCCACAATCAAAGAATCAACGTGATGATGAGAGAGACTTTGTTTCTAGGAAGCACGGTAAAGAAAGAGAACCATGGGTTCATAAACCCATGCCTTTTCCTCCTAAGCCATCCAAGAAAAAGGATGGTGAGGATTTTGAGCGCTTTGCTGAAATGATTAGACCTATCTTCTTACATATGCGCTTAACTGATATGCTTAAAGTAAACCCTTATGCTAAGTATATGAAAGATATTATTACTAATAAAAGAAAGATACCGGAAGCTGAAATTTCCACCATGCTTGCTAATTATACTTTTAAAGGTGGAATACCAAAGAAACTTGGAGATCCAGGAGTACCAACTATACCATGCTCCATTAAAAGAAACTATGTTAAAACTGCTTTATGTGATATTGGAGCCGGTGTTAGTGTTATGCCTCTCTCTTTATATCGTAGACTTGAATTGAATAAGTTGACACCTACTGAAATATCTTCGCAAATGGCTGACAAATCAACTGCTATACCCGTCGGTATTTGTGAGGATGTGCCTGTTGTGGTTGCAAACGTCACTATCTTAACGGACTTTGTTATTCTTGATATTCCCGAGGACGATAGTATGTCGAATATCCTTGGTAGACCCTTTTTGAATACTGCAGGGGCTATTATTGATTGCAACAAAGGCAATGTCACTTTTCAAGTTAATGGTAATGAGCATACGGTACACTTTTCGAGGAAACAACCTCAAGTTTATAGCATCAATTCTATTGGAAAAATTCCAACTATCATTATTGGAGGTTTTGAATTTCCTCTTCCTACTGTCAAGAAGAAATATGATATTCTTATTATTGGGGATGTTCATATCCCCATTGAGGTAACCTAGTGTTATTCGAAATTTCTCGGGTTCCATGTTATTCGGAATGAGTTTGTTAACAAGACTTGATCAACCTTGTTAGTGGATTCCTTTTGATGATCATGAGATGGATGAAGTTAGAAGGCGCAACCTTCTGTACCCCCCTTTTACTTTCTGTTATTTAGATTAAATAAAGTAAAAATAGTATTTTTTGTCTGTTTTCTCAATTATCCATGCAATAAAAAATATCCCGAAAATAAAAGTTCTCCAATGCCCTGCCAGTTTAGTATGATTTTTTCTGGAATATTTGAGAATATTTGGCACTGAGAACACAGCAGGGGGGGGGGGCAAGCACCTGGCCACGAGGGTCCAGGTCGCGCCCACCCTTATAGGGCGCGCCCCCTGCCTCGTCGGCCCATGGTGCCCCCCTCCACTTATTCCTGCACCCACACACTCCATCTTCCTCCCAAAAAAATCACCATCCAGCTCAAGCACGAGTTCTAGCTCATTTTGTTGTGATTTTCGATCTCCTTGCTCAAAGCTCCATTCACAAAACTGCTTTGGGAGATTGTTTCTTGGTATGTGACTCCTCCAATGGTCCAATTAGTTTTTGTTCTAGTGCTTTATTCATTGCAAAAATTTTCTGCCAGGTGACCCTGTTCTTGAGCTTGCATGTCAAATTTACGAGGTCCCAAGTAATTGTAATGCATGAAATAGGATCTAGGCACTTGTGGGAGTAGTTTCTATCAGTTTTATTGAGTTTGATTCACTTTTATTTGAGTTACTAAAAATTTCAGAAATTTTCAGAAAATGATGAAGAGATTTTTGAGGGGCTCTTCTAGCCAAGGCTCTAAGGACAAACAAGCTAAGGAGAAAGAAAAGTCCAAGTATAATCTTCCTCGCATGGCGGAAGTACGGCCGTGTTAATGGTTTTGTGATGATTTCTTGAGAGCAGCCAGAATTTATGAAGACTTTTATTCTTTGGCTGATAATGCGGGCCTCACCGACTTCCTCCACGACCGAATCGAGCAGTATCTCTTACTCACCAATACTTTCATGCAAAACTTCTACTATTATCCTAAGAATTCACCTCCTTGAGTAGCTTTTCATTTATATGATGAGGCTAGGGAGATGTCATTACGTAATTTTTGTGCGGTTTGCAGAATACCCTTCGAGGGCAGCTTAGAGGAACCACATCGTAAATATGTGGATGGTTTTATTGATACTATTACTGTAAGGGAATCGAGGAAGGTTTCCGATGCAAGAATCACTAGCATACATTTTCCTATCTTACACTACTTTGCAATATTTTCTAGTCGATGCTTAATTGGTCGCGGAAACTGTGGAAACCTCAGTGTTCTTGATATTATTATTTTGTTCCATGCTTTATTTCATGACAACCCTGTTAGTATGGGTGCTATTGTTGCTAAACGATTAAGACTGAACCATACGAAAGGCCCCATCTTTGGAGGAATCTAAGCTGCACGCCTTGCTAAACATTTCAGGATACCTGTTAGGCATTTTGAGAAAGAAGAAAAGCTGCTACCCCTTACTTTTCTAGACTATAAGAGCATGGTAGCACATGAGTTTATTGTTAACAATGATGATAAGATGCTTTTGTATAATCTGAGATTTAATAAGAAACATAATGAGATTATTATCTTGCATGCGCCCTGTTTGTTTGATTTAACTGCAGGCCATTACCTCGTCTTGCCAGCGGCCATTTGCGTGCACCGAGGCCAGACATCAGCTCCAGAGCCTGAGCCGGAACCACCACTTGACCCTTATCGTCCATCATCTAATTAGTGGGATCCGGAGCAGATCGCCAGCCAGTGGCAGTACGATGACACTCCTCAGTACACCGGGGAGAGTAGCTGCGATCCATGGCCATAGACCAACTTAGGCCAAAAGCCTAAGCTTGGGGGAGTATGTATTTCTCACCGACATTACATTCATGTTCACACTCATTCTAGTTGTCGGTGCTCATACTTTTTCATTGTACTATCCATGCTAGTTTAATTTCTTATTTTTCTAGCTTTCTTCTTGTGTTTTTGATAAAACTTAAGAAAAACCAAAAAATAAGTTAGCTTACTTCCCATGCTTGTAGTAGTAATTAAAAGAAAACCCCAAAAGATTTCTCGTTCTTCTTTTGCTTGTTGGGAGCTTTCTCGTGTAAATAGTTTTATTTCTTTTTCTTTTCTTTGGGGGTCGAGAGGAGAAGACCATAATGAAAATTTTTAGTGGCTCTCATATGCATGATTGTTGATTTAACTTAGAGCCCATATTACTTTGTCTTCTCCCTTGAATTGAATGCTTGCAGATTCCAACTTAGTCCAATGCATATGCACTATTATTATTATACACACCGTTCGGTCATGCAAGTGAAAGGCAATAATGACGATTTATATGGACTGATTGAGATGAGAGAAGTTGGTATGAACTCGACCTCTCTTGTTTTTGTAAATATGATGAGTTCATCGTTCCTGATTCAGCCTATTATGAATAAACATGTTTGCAATGACAACTAGATATTATAGTTGCTTATGCCATGCTTAATTAGCTAGGAGCTTATAATGGTTTACCTTGCGTGCCAACATGCTATTAAAATGGTTGTGATGTGGTATGATAAGGTGGTATCCTCCTTTGAATGGTTCGAGTGACTTGACTTGGCACATGTTCACGCATGTAGTTGAAACAAAATCAACATAGCCTTCACGATATTTATGTTCGTGGTGGATTATATCCTACTCATGCTTGCACCTGGTGTTGATTAATTTTAATGCATGTTCATGACTGTTGTCGCTCTCTCAGTTGGTCGCTTCCCAGTCTTTTGCTAGCCTTCACCTGTACTAAGCGGGAATACTGCTTGTGCATCCAAACTCCATGAACCCCAAAGTTATTCCATATGAGTCCACCATACCTTCCTATATGCGGTATTTACCTGTCGTTCCAAGTAAATTTGTATGTGCCAAACTCCAAACCTTTAAATGAAATTCTGTTTTGTATGCTCGAGCAGCTCATGTATCAACTAGGGCTGTCTGTATCTTCCATGCTAGGTGGGTTATTCTCAAGGGGAGTGGACTCCACTCCTCATTCACGAGAGAATGGCTGGTAACCGGGATACCCAGTCCCATGATAAAAAAGATCAAATAAAATCAAAATAATTAAACAAAACTCCCCCAGGATTATTGCTAGTTGGAGGCACCCGTTGTTTCGGGCAAGCCATGGATTGATGCTTGTTGGTGGTGGGGGAGTATAAACTTTACCATTCTATTTGGGAACCGCCTATAATGTGTGTAGCATGGAAGATATCGAGATCTCATAGTTGTTATGTTGACAGTGAAACTATACCGCTCAAAATATTATTCATCTCTATTTTAAAATTGAGCTCTGGCACCTCTACAAATCCCTGCTTCCCTCTGTGAAGGGCCTATCTATTTACTTTTATGTTGAGTCATCATCCTCTTATTAAAAAGCACCTGCTAGAGAGCACCGCTGTCATTTGTATGCATTACTATTAGTTTATATTGGGTATGACTTGACTGAATCTCTTTTACCATGAATTACAATGTTTAGTCAGTCCTTGATCTTTAAAGGTGCTCTGCATTTATGTTTTGCGGTCTCAGAAAGGGCTAGCGAGATACCATTTTGTTATATCATATTATGATTGTTTTGAGAAAGTATTGTCATTCGAGTTTTATTATTATTGCTCGCTAGTTGATTATGCCATTGATATGAGTAAACATGAGACCTAAGTGTTATTGTGAATATGGTTAGTTCATCATATTTGTTGAAAACTTGAATGTTGGCTTTACATATTTACAACAACAATAGCAAACAGAGTTTGTAGAAGTTTTTCTTTATCACTTTCAGTTTGTCAACTGAATTGCTTGAGGATAAGCAAAGGTTTAAGCTTGGGGGAGTTGATACGTCTCCATCGTATCTACTTTTCCAAACACTTTTGCCCTTATTTTGGACTCTAACTTGCATGATTTGAATGGAACTAACCAAGACTGACGCTGTTTTCAGCAGAATTGCCATAGTGTTATTTTTGTGCAGAAATAAAAGTTCTCGGAATGACCTGAAAATCCTCGGAGCAACTTTTTAGAATTAATAAAAAATACTGGCGAAAGAAATAGCGTCAGGGGGCCCACACCCTGTCCACGAGGGTGGGGGCCGCGCCCCCTGCCTCGTGGGCCCCTTGGACGTCCACCGACCTCAACTCCAACTCCATATATTTGCTTTCGTGGAGAAAAAAATCAGAGAGAAAGTTTCATTGTGTTTTAGATATGGAGCAGCCGCCAAGCCCTAATCTCTCTCGGGATGGCTGATCTTGAGTCCGTTCGGGGCTCCGGAGAGGGGGATTCGTCGCCGTCGTCATCATCAACCATCCTCCATCACCAATTTCATGATGCTCACCACCGTGCGTGAGTAATTCCATCGTAGGCTTGCTGGACGGTGATGGGTTGGATGAGATTTACCATGTAATCAAGTTAGTTTTGTTAGGGTTTGATCCCTAGTATCCACTATGTTCTGAGATTGATGTTGCTATGACCTTTCTATGCTTAATGCTTGTCACTAGGGATCGAGTGCCATGATTTCAGATCTGAACCTATTATGTTTTCATGAATATATGTGAGTTCTTGATCCTATCTTGCAAGTCTATAGTCACCTATTATGTGTTATGATCCGACAACCCCAAAGTGCCAATAATCGGGATACTTCTCGGTGATGGTCGTAGTTTGAGGAGTTGATGTATTC
>NC_041389.1:622079542-622124026 GCF_002162155.2 Triticum dicoccoides
TGTGTTAATGCTTTGGTCCGGTACTCTATTAAAAGGAGGCCTTAATATCCCTTAGTTTCCATTAGGACCCCGCTGCCACGGGAGGGTAGGACAAAAGATGTCATGCAAGTTCTTTTCCATAAGCACGTATGACTATATTCGGAATACATGCCTACATTACATTGATGAACTGGAGCTAGTTCTGTGTCACCCTATGTTATAACTATTACATGAGGAATTGCATCCGACATAATTATCCATCACTGATCCAATGCCTACGAGCTTTTCACATATTGTGCTTTGCTTATTTACTTTATCGTTGCTACTGTTACAATTACTACAAAACTGCTACCGTCACTTTTGCGGTTGTTACCGTTACTTCCATACTACTTTGCTACTAAATACTTTGCTGCAGATACTAAGTTATCTAGGTGTGGTTGAATTTATAACTCAACTGCTAATACTTGAGAATATTCTTTGGCTCACCTTGTGTCGAATCAATAAATTTGGGTTGAATACTCTACCCTCGAAAACTGTTGTGATCCCCTATACTTGTGGGTTATCATTCCATCATTGTCATATTGCTTTTGCATGATCATGCAGTTGACATCGTATTTGTGGCAAAGCCACCTTCATAATCCTTTCATACATGTCGCTCTTGATTCATTGCATATCCCGGTATACCGCCGGAGGCATTCTCATAGAGTCATATTTGTTCTAAGCATTGAGTTGTAATTCTTGAGTTGTAAATCAATAAAATTGTGATGATCTTCATTATTAGAGCATTGTCCCAGTGAGGAAAGGATGATGGAGACTATGATTCCCCCACAAGTCGGGATGAGACTTCGGACTTTATGAAAAATAAAAGAGGCCAAAAAAGCCCAAAACAAAATAAATAAATAAAAGAGGCCAAAGAAACCCAAATAAAAAAGAGAGGCCAAAGAAGCCCACCAAAATAAAAAAATGAGAGAAAAAGAGAGAGGACAATGTTACTATCCTTTTCCACACTTGTGCTTCAAAGTAGCACAATGATCTTTGTCGGTGTCAAAACCGGCGGATCTCGGGTAGGGGGTCCCGAACTGTGCGTCTAGGCGGATGGTAACAGGAGACAAGGGACACGATGTTTTTACCCAGGTTCGGGCCCTCTCGGTGGAGGTAAAACCCTACTCCTGCTTGATTAATATTGATGGTATGGGTATTATAAGAGTTGATCTACCACGAGATTAGAGAGGCTAAACCCTAGAAGCTAGCCTATGGTATGATTGTTGTTCGTCCTACGGACTAAAACTCTCCGGTTTATATAGACACCGGAGAGGGCTAGGGGTACATAGAGTCGGTTACAATGGGAGGAGATCTTCATATCGTATCGCCAAGCTTGCCTTCCACGCCAAGGAAAGTCCCATCCGGACATGGGATGGAGTCTTCAATCTTTTATCTTCATAGTCCGGGAGTCCGGCCAAAGGTCATAGTCCGGCCATCCGGACACCCCCTAATCCAGGACTCCCTCAGTAGCCCCTGAACCAGGCTTCAATGACGACGAGTCCGGCGCGCAAGTTGTCTTCGGCATTGCAAGGCGGGTTCCTCCTCCAAATACTTCATAGAAGATGTTGAACACCAAGATAGTGTCCGGCTCTGCAAAATAAGTTCCACATGCCACCATAGAGAGGATAACATTTGCACCAATCTAATCTGCTGACGTATTCCGTACCGTGACCTCACGCCACGACCAGGCTTTTATTCATTTTACCGTTCCACCTCAGCACGTTTAGCGAGGCGGTTTCCTTGGCACATCTTGTCAAAGCAGAGATTGTGTCCCCTTATTCCGGGATTCTCATCTATACCGGCGTGGGTAACCCAACCGCGCCATTAACCGCGGTGTTTGGGAGATAAGCGAGTTTTATTAGGCTGGTGGGGGCTCGTAGTTTTGGCCGCCCATATAAGGGGATAAGAATCCGCCCTTTCCATTCACGCCTTCTTCCTCCTTTGCTTATTCGTCCCTGCGCGCTCGAGCTCCAACGCCCAAGCCCACACTTCCCACCTCAACCTACCCCAATCATGTCCGGAGCGGGAGGTAGATGGATGGCCACCTCCATCACAGAGGGGCAAATCAAAAAGTTGAGGAAGGTCGGATACTTGTCCAACGACATCGCGCACCGGCTTCCAGATGAGAGGCAACTCATCCCCACCCCAAGCCCCATGAGAGGGTTGTTTTCCTTCCCCATTTCCTCCGCAGACTAGGTTTTCCTCTTCACCCGTTTGTCTGGGGGCTCATGTTCTACTATGGCCTGGACTTCCATGATCTGGCCCCGAACTTCATCCTCAACATCTCGGCATTCATCGTCGTGTGCGAGGCCTTCCTCCGCATCCAGCCTCACTTTGGCCTATGGCTAAAGATCTTCAGCGTCAAGCCGAAGGTCGTGGGCGGCCGCCAAGCGGAGTGCGGAGGCGCCATGGTGGGCAAGATACCCAACGTTACATGGCTCGAGGGCGCCTTCGTAGAGACCATCAAAGGGTGGCAATCGGGGTGGTTCTACATCACCGAGCCGCGTGACCCTGAATGGGCAGCGGCCCCCGAATTCCAATCTGGCATTCCCACACGGCTCACGTCTTGGAAAGAGATGGGCCTGTCATGGGGTAACTCGGCAGAAGTGACCAGACTTCAAACCTACATCAAAGACCTGATCACCAGGAAGGTTAAATTTGTCACCGTAGTCCAGGTCATGCTCTTTCGCCGGATTCTCCCGTGTCAACGACGGGCTTTCAACTTGTGGGAGTTCGACCCGGCCCAGCACCAGACTCTGTCCCGGCTCTTCGACACAAAGCACGAGGATGCATGGAAGGTGCTATTCAAGAGCTCTGAGGTCTCCCCTCCCGTCACCGAGGATCGCGGATTCTGCGCCAAGCGCCAAGCCAGCGCGGTGAGCTAATTTTCCCATTACGGGGTATCTGTTTTCCATAGATTTGATTCTATGCGGGATCTAAACCCCCATCTCTTTAACAGGACTGGCAGAAGAAGACCGGACAGATCAACTGCCCGGCTCCTTTGCTCGAAGACCCAGCGGACGCTCGTTTAACGAAGCTGCTGGTTCCGGCACCTCACGTGGTGCCGGAGAAGAAGGCCAAGAAGAAGGCCACGGGGACTCGAAAGAGCTCCCGGCGCCTGGTGGTGTCGGATTCATCGCCCAACAACCCCGACGCACCCTCTGCCTCGGAAGACGAGGAGGAGGAGGAAGAAGAAGAAGCCTCTCCCCCTCCAACGGGGGGAGGAAAGAAAAGGAAGGCCGCCCCAACTTGGGAGGCCGGAGGGTCCAAGAAGGGGAAGATCCTTCTGCCGGACTATGCCTCCGATGCCGAAGACGGCGGGGAGGAATGGCCATCCAGGGTCAAGCCCCTGGCAAAATCGTAAGTGTCCGGTTACCCGAATGACTCATGGCGCTCCTTTATTATTCGATAGCTTCTGACTAAGAACTTTAATTATGCAGTCCACCCAGAGCTCAGCTCGGCGATTCGTCGAGCGGCTCCCTGAATTCGTCGGATGTGAATAGCGCTTCACTTCCGACGGCCTGCTCCCCGCTCCCTGCGGACGACGCCGAGGTGGAGTCCCAAAAGTGACCGAACCAGGAGAAGGTGGTCCTGGAGGCTCCCCAAGGCGATCTCCTCCAGGACCACCTCCCGGACTCCAGGCCCAAAGGGGGTAAAGCCCCGGAGGGGTCTAAGTCCGGCCCCGGGCCAGACACTGCTCTAGAACCACCAGCGGTTCCAGAGTCCGATAGGCGACGGCTTCATAAGAAAGGCAAGCCTACGCCGCCGGCGACCTACGTCCATCCGGAGGCGCCGGACAATTTGCTGGAGGCGCTTAACGGCACCTCCATCGACGAGGAACACCGCATTGTTATGAGTGCGGTGATTCAAAAGGTTCAGTCTGCCAAGAGCGGGCCGACAGAAGCCTGTACAAGTCTGTTAACAGGCTTTGAGGTATGTGTTCAAAACATATAAAAATGTTACCGCATAGACAGTAGCCCCTGATGCTCGTTTCGGTGTTCGGAAAGAAAAGCCGAGCTGAGGATCTAAAAAGATATACGCAGGAGTCTAATAAAAATATGTCGATATGGGAATGCAGGCTGCGCTACTGAACTCTGCCGCACTGACTACGGAGGTCAATGCATTGAAGGGAAGCCTCGAGCGGTCCGAGAACGAGCTCGGCCGTGCCAAGAAGCAGCTCGAGGACAAGGAGGGTATGTAATACCACATGTAAATGTATATAGAAATACTTGGTTGCAAATAATGACAAGACCAACTTAAATGTTGTAGGGGCCACGGCCGAGGTGGCGACCCTGAAGGAGGCGGTCTCCAAGGCCAAAAACAGTGCGGCCCTAGAGTGCGCTGAGCGAGAGAAGCAGGAGGCGCGGGTGGCGGAGGTGCAGCAAGAGCTCCAGGCTCTCGTGGAAAAACACGAGAGTTTGGAGCATGACTCGAAGACTCGAGAGTCCGAGCTCGCCTTGGCTCTTGAGAGTGCCAAAAACGCTAAGGCCGAAGCCCAGAAGGCCCTCCAGTAGATCGAGGCGATGAAGAAAATAGCGTCGAGTAAGGCATTGTTTATGCAAATCAAGAATATAAAAGTTAATTATCTGCTACTTACCCGAATCTGGAGCTCTCCAGGAGCGTTCGCCGATCTGCCCCGTAGTGTGTTTGATGCCGCCGCATACTATCGAGCCGAAGAGGGGAGCTCGACGGAAAAAGTGTTTTGGTCTCAGTATGCTGAGGCCGAACATCCGGTGCCCCTGAGCGACCAGATGAAGCAGCTGGTCGAGCTCCACAAGGTGGCCGAACAGGCCATGAAGGGCCTCATAGCTCGGCTGTGGCCTGGAGAAGCCATGCCTGGGAGCTACTTCAGTCTGGTGCGGCAGCTGGTGGACGCGTGTCCGTGGATTGAGGTCGTCAAGCGCTCCGTCTGCATCGAAGGTGCCCGTCGGGCCCTTGCCCGTGCTAAAGTGCACTGGGGCAAGCTGGACGCTGAGAAGCTTTTGACGGACGCGCCACCGCCGGGCAAGGAGTATCGCACGCCCGAGATGTATTATAAGGGTGTCCTGAAGGGTGCTCGCCATATAGCGGACGAATGCTCCAAAGATGTAATTTTTTAGTAGGCTCGCATCTGTTATCCTGTACGCTGAAAACTTTGTTCATATGCGTTAAGCAACGCTTGTTAATTTAAAATATTACCTTCTTGTGCGGCCGTTTATCAAATCTGAGAGATGCAAGTCGTCGGCTTCGACCCCCATGCCACGAGTGCTGGGGTGTTCGGGATAAACCTGAGCACTCTTGTTCCCATTCTTGGGTCCATATAGGGAGGCGCTCAGCACAACGAACCAGGACGTCAGACTTATAATGCTTTATCACTCTCACTTAGCCATAGAATTCTATAATTTTAAATTTCGGCGAAGCCCCTAGTATTCGGAAGACCGAGTTCAGGGCGCTATCCACGCCTAGGCCGAATAAGTACGGTTACTCGCTCTAAGCGGCACAAGTCTTTAAGGACTCGAAAAACCTCGCGAACAGCGACCGGTCTCTCGCACTATCATGACAGTCAGTTTTAGCTTTCTCTACTGAGGTGTTAACCCAGCTCAACTGGGGCACAATCGCAGTAGTTCTCCTAGCGCTATCTTAGCCAACAATGCGGAACGTAAGGTACCAAAACATGGGAGCCGGGCAAACCCAACTATTGACCAAAGACATGATTCAGAGCCGATGCATATAGTGCTATAAGTTTGGGGTGCCGCACTCATGAGAGTGTTCGGTCTTCTCACACCATGTTATGGGGTGCTTAAGCCCCTGGTGTATTGGCCGTACCAAAGTGTATGGCTGCATAATGTCATGACTGAACATATATATAAAAAGGAATACAATAATAGATAGAAGCTATGTATTGTTTATTATTAAGGGGCTGCTATGAAAGCAGAACGATGCAAATAGTGCGATAAGAAAGAGATGGGATTATTTGACATGTCCCCCTCCAAGGGCAAGCTGCGGGTTTTGTAAGTAAAAACAGGTATTTAACTCGTTATAGAGGCCACCTGGACATTCGACGCGGCTTGTCCTCACCCTGGCTGTTGCATCGTGTGTTCGGCGAGTGTATTGCCGGACAGACCTTCTGAGTAGTTGGGTCCTGAAAGTATATATATATATACATACATACATACATACATATATATATATATATGTATATATATATATATATATATATATATATATATATATATATATATATATATATAAGGAAAACGGCCGAATAGGGAGCCCCTAAGTGCGGTTGAGCCGAATTCTGGGCGTGCCATAGTTGTGCCCCTCCCCTTATGCCCATGGTATTTTCAAAGCATAATTATGTACGCGTGGTACCAATAGCACCATCTGACGAGGGCTGGGGTTGGGGCCGCACTGCTATGCTTGCTCGGATCGTGTCGGCCGGCTCTGTTGTAGGTTGCTTCGGGCGCGCTTGACGTTGTTCGGACGTTTGATACCCGGATTGGAGATCTGCCTTGAGAGGCTGCTCTGTACTTTTGCCGCCAGGGCCACTGTGTGCTCCTTCGTTCGGAGAGAGCATTCGGTGTTTCCATTTACCGTGATGACTCCGCGAGGGCCTGGCATCTTGAGCTTGAGATATGCGTAGTGCGGCACCCCATTGAACTTTGCAATTGCGGTTCGTCCGAGCAGGGCGTGATAGCCACTGCGGAATGGGACTATGTCGAAGATTAACTCTTCGCTTCGGAAATTATCCGGGGATCCGAAGACCACTTCGAGTGTAACTGAGCCTGTACAGCTGGCTTCTACACCCGGTATGACACCTTTAAAGGTTGTCTTTGTGGGTTTGATCCTTGAGGGAAATATACCCATTTTTCGCACTTTATCTTGATAAAGCAGGTTCAGGCTGCTGCTGCCGTCCATGAGGACTCTGGTGAGGTGAAATCCGTCAATGATTGGGTCTAGGACCAATGCGGCGAATCCGCCGTGACGGATGCTAGTGGGGTGGTCCCTTCGATCAAATGTGGTCGGGCAGGAGGACTGTAACGCCCTCGATGCGGCTATATCTCCCACGTGTCGAAGCATGACTTAGAGGCATAACCGCATTGAAAGCAATGTCGCAAGTGAGGTAATCTTCACACAACCCATGTAATACATAAGGGAAAGAGATACATAGTTGGCTTACAATCGCCACTTCACACAGTTAAATGAATAAAGCATTACATCATCCAGATACAATCAAGGTCCGACTACGGAACCAAAATAAAAGAAGAACCCCAAATGCGACAAAGGTCCCCGATCGACCCTAACTGGGCTCCACTACTGATCAACTAGAACGGAAACAACACAAAGGACAAGATCTTCATCGAGCTCCTCCTTGAGCTTGGTTGCGTCATCTGCACGGTAACATAGGCACCTGCAAACTGGTTTTGGAAGTATCTGTGAGCCACGGGGACTCAGCAATCTCGCACCCGCGAGATCAAGACTATTTAAGCTCATAGGAAGGATGGAGTAATGAGGTGGAGCTGCAGCAAGCGACTAGCATATATGGTGGCTAACATACGCAAATGAGAGCGAGAAGAGAAGGCAAAGCACGGTCGAGAAACTATGATCAAGAAGTGATCCTATAGCAACCTACGTCAAGCATAACTCCAACACCGTGTTCACTTCCCGGACTCCGCCGGAAAGAGACCATCACGGTTACACACACGGTTGATGTATTTTAATTAAGGTCAACTTCGGGTTTTCTACAACCGGACGTTAACAAATTCCCATCTGCCCATAACCGCGGGCACGGCTTTCGAAAGTTCAAATCCCTGCAGGGGTGTCCCAACTTAGCCCATGACAAGCTCTCACGGTCAACGAAAGAATAGACCTCCACCCGAGACGTTCCGATCAGACTCGGTATCCCGGTACAACAAGACATTTCGACAGGGTAAAACTAAACCAGCAACACCGCCCGAATGTGCCAACAAATCCCGATAGGAGCTGCACATATCTCTTTCTCAGGGCACACTCAGATAGGTCAAGATACGAGTAAAACCAACCCTCAAGTTTCCCCGAGGTGGCCCCGCAGGCTGCCCAGTTCGGACCAACACTCAGAGGAGCACTGGCCCGGGGGGGGGGGTTAAATAAGATGACCCTTGAGTCTGCAGAACCCAAGGGAAAGAAAAGGCTAGGTGGCAAATGGTAAAACCAAGGTTGGGCATTGCTGGAAGAGCTTTACTTAAGGCGAACTGTCAAGGGGTTCCCATTATAGCCCAACCGCGTAAGGGACGCAAAATCCGGGAACATAACACCGATATGACGGAAACTAGGGCGGCAAGAGTGGAACAAAACACCAGGCATAAGGCCGAGCCTTCCACCCTTTACCAAGTATATAGATGCATTAATTAAATAAGATATATTGTGATATCCCAACAAGTAAACATGTTCCAACAAGGAACAACATCTCCATGTTCCAACAAGGAACAAACTTCAATCTTCACCTGCAACTAACAACGCTATAAGAGGGGCTGAGCAAAGCGGTAACATAGCCAATCAACGGTTTGCTAGGACATGGTGGGTTAGAGGTTTGACATGGCAATTTGGGAGGCTGACAAGCAAATGGTAGGCATCGTAGCATTGGCATGGCAAAAGAGCGAGCAAAGTAGCATAGCAAAGATAGTAGTGATTTCGAGGGTATGATCATCTTGCCTAAAATCCCGCAAGGAAGAAGAACGAGTCCATGAAGAAGACAAACGGCCGTAGACGAACGAATCCTCACAACTCCGGAACGAAACCAAAGCTAACGAGAGAAGCAACCCGGAAAGAAACAAACAACATAGTAAACACACAAGCATAAACAAGTCATGATGCACAAACAAGTATGATGCATGTCCGGTTTAATGAGGCATGGCATGGCAAAGTGCAACAAACAATACTACAAGTTAAGTGGAGCTCAATATGCAACGAGGTGCATGTTGAAGGAACACCACATCAATTATTTAGTTATCTCTCGTTTAAGCTACCCAACAATATTAACTGTTGTTATACATGGCAAGAGGTGAAGCATAATATAAACTATACCATCTAAACAATTTAAATGGGGCCGGATATAAAAACAACAAATCCGGTAAATCCCCATATGCATTTAGCAATTTAATGCAACAACAAGTTTAAACATTTTAAATGTTGTTATCATGATGCGGATGACATATACAAGTTTTATGCAATTTTATGAAAATGTTGACATGAGCATGTTAAGGAGCATTTGGTCACCATGGCGGAACGAAAGGGGTGCCACGGCAACGATAACGAAAATGGTGCCACGGCAATGATAACGAAAATGGTGCCACGGCAACATTCCGATGATCCGATAACTCATTGAGATACCGGTGCAAAAGAGCAAGTGTGCGGATGTGCGAAACATGCAGAAGATGGTGGGGTGATCCCGTCTACCGGGTTCCCACGGGATAGTGGCATGGAAACGAGTGACAAACGGACACGATGCAAAAACGGGCATCTCATACAACATGCATTCGGTCCACGGCGGTCGTTCTCGGCGGTTATACCTTCGAAGCGTGCATTTCGGAGCGGGTCGAGTTTCGTAGAGGGAAGTAGTCGTTCACGACGACGGTAGCGGAAGTAGTCGTTCTCGCGACGGTAGTGGAAGTAGTGGTACTCGGCGACGGAGTTGTACACGTTCGTTTCGTAGATGTCCAGGGTCGTCGGTAGAGGTACACGTTTCGGAGAGGAACTTGTCGTATCCATGTAGTGGTACATGTCGGCGATAGTGGAACTTGGCGCATCCGAAGGGGTACTTGACGAAATCCACCTCGCATGTAGTCGTACACGTTCTTCGTAGATGAACTTGGCATTCCTGGTTCGGTGGTTGTGGAGGCAGGGGTACTTGACACATCCGTGGAGGGGTCTTCGTGCGGCAAGACGAGCAGGGGATGGCCACAACAGGGAAGGTGCAGCTGTTGCTGCTGCCGTCTCTGACAGAGGCGAAATCCAGCGGAGGAGCTGGCGAGGCAGACAAGGAGACGGGGTCGCGCGCAGGGTAGCCCTCCGGGAGGCGCGGGGCGACGAGGAGGAGGCCGCAGGTGAGGGAGGAGGAGGCAGCGACAGGAGCCGGCGGGGACGAGGGGCTTGAGGCCGCGGGGAAGGATGGCGCGGGGCCCTTCTGCTGGGCTGCTCGACGGCGGAGGGAGCCCCGGTGTGGAGGTGGAGGCGCGAGGCGGAGAGCTCGGCAGAGGCAGCCGCAGGAGGCCGAGGCCGTGGAGGTGCAGGCGTCGAGGCAGGGCGACGGGAGGGCCATCGGGGTTGGCCGACAAGGGGGTTGCGCGGGATCAGGAGGAACAGGTCAAGGGGGCTCGCGACGGAGGAGAAGGACGAAGGGATCGGGTCGAAGCAGCAGGAGGGAGAGATGGCGGCGCTGCGAGGAGGAAGAGGGGACGGGACGAGGGCGCGGCTGGGGGTAAGAGGAGATCGGGCAGGCCTCACGGGCCGGCTAGGTCAGGCCTAGAGGAGGG
Organism: Triticum dicoccoides; assembly: GCF_002162155.2. Lineage (NCBI taxonomy): Eukaryota > Viridiplantae > Streptophyta > Magnoliopsida > Poales > Poaceae > Triticum > Triticum dicoccoides. Next base: position 622,090,054 of record NC_041389.1, read on the forward strand.
GAGGCCCAGCCGGGCTGCGGGTGATGTTGGGCTGCGCTGGGCTGCCCACTGCTGCTTTTCTTTTCTTTTCTTCAAACAGAAAATAAAACAAGAAAAGCACAGAGAGCTAGGGGAGGAGTTAGGGAGAGATAAAAATATGGCTGGGGTCCATGGAATATGCCCAATTTGAATAAATTGGTTTGGCAATTTTAAGAGGAAGAAAAATAATTCAAGTTTGAATTGAATTCAAACTTGAGCAATTTTCGAACCCAACCAAATCAAATTTATATGAGCCGATAAATGACAGAGAGGGTGTAGGCAATGAGCAGGATTGCAAGATTAAATTCAAAATCATTTGAATTTAATTCAATAGGTTTGAACTAGGACTAGGTAAAGGGAAGGTCCAAAAATGTTGTGATTTTTGGGGAAGCTCCGGAAAAAAAGATGAAAGAATAAAAGACAAGGTTAGAGGTCAAGAGATATGATAACAAAGGCATTGGGATTATTTTGCAAGTGGGTTATGGTTAATTCCAAATAAATGGAATAATTACTATAGCTCTCTAAATATCGAGAGGATATGTTTTAAAGAGAATCACCATGTGAATTCCCTCGATTTAAATGGATCAAAGATCCATGCCATTTATTTAGTTGAGTTTTAAAAAGGGTTGCATGATGACATGATGCAATGCACATGATGCAACGATGAATGCAACAAGCAAAACAAACACACGACAAAACTGGGAGTAGATGGAAGTCTTCTGAAGCGTCGGTCTTGGGGCGTTACAACACTCCACCACTACAAGAGGATCTCGTCCCGAGATCTAGGATGGCACCGGAGAGAAATGAAAGAGGAAGAGAAGAGGTAAAACTAAGTTGCTTCTTTGACCAATGAGTGAAACCAAAGAACCTTGAGAGGTTGAACAAATTGAAAGAAAGAATACAAAGGAGATGAACGAGATTGCAAACAATCCGTTAGAAAGAGGAACAAGGAACATTACGAGAACTTGAAGTTTGCAAAGACATGAATCAAGAGTTTAATGGACAAGATAGAATTCGAAACCACTCCGGTTAAAACAAGATGAGAGGGGAAGAATTCAGGCAGTACTCCGGTTGAACATGGAAGGAAGAAATTGCACTCCGGATTACAATATGAAGAAAGCTTGAGCTCCCTAGAAATGAATCTTGATGAAAACTTTGAGAAGGGAATTAAATCCTTTATGAACCAACATGTAGAACCTCCATGAAGAACTCCGGTAAACAAAAGGAATGAAAAGAAAGAGAAATTGAAAACACAAGGTAAATCCTTGCAATGATTTAGATGGATCTCCGTGATAATTAGAGCTTGGAACTCCGGGAAAAAGAGAAGATGAAACAAATGAAACCGAGAATTTTAAGGGCCTCCGGAATAAAGAATTAATCACTTGGATGAACAAGAATAAGAATTATGTTATGCTTATCCTTCACCAATTAAATTGATGACAATCAACGGATTTGGCATACTACTTATTCTCGTAGAAAGGATTAAAAGAGATATATCAAAACTTGAGAAGGTCTTCAACGAACCACCGGTAGAATTGAAATAACAAATACATAAATATGATGAACAAGGAAGAGAGATCTTGAAAGAACCCCCGTAAGAATTGAAATTGAACGTAGCAAATGCACAAATCACCGGGAAGAATTGCAAAATGAATGAAGATACTTTAGGGTATTTAGATACATGAGAACGAAGAGATCAAGAACTGATTAGAGGATATTCGATTGATGCACCGGCAAGATAGGAGAATGATAACTGACAGCTGAGAATGAATAAACCTGAATTGATGGACTCCGGATGACAAACTGAGAAGACTCTTGAATATCTCCTGATGGGTGAAAAAGATTCTCACAATCGAAAACAATTATGAGAGGATGGCAACAAGCTAGCACCATGAATCTTGAAGAGAATAGAGCAAGATTAAAGAGAAACTCTTCTTCGGTCTTCAAATGATGAGAATGACAATGAGAAACACCACCAAGAATTATTGAGGCACACCGGAAGAATCAAAAGCGAAGAGGTTGAGCCAACTATGAAAAGAATTTGAAAGATCTTGGAGGAAAAGCATTTGACTGATGATAACTCATTCTTACGTCAAACTTGGAGAAGAATTTAGGATAGCTCTGGGAAAATAGAAGAGTCAGGTAAGATCCTGGGAAAAGACCTGTGGGTTAGGGCCCACTCAAAAGAACACCGTTGAAAAGATTTAAAAGAGATGTTGCACCGGTTGAATTAAATGACTTGAATGAGATACCAATCTCGAAAGAGCTTGAACGAATGCAGAGTGGAAACACGAATCTTCGAGATATCTTGAGCACTCCGGAATAACAAATAGCGAGAAGTGAATGAATATGAGGAGCATCGTCAAGAGAAGGTATTTGAAACGAGAAAAGGGGATATAATCGACAAATCTTGACTTGAATCCACCGGAGAAGAAAAGAAAGAAGAATGACGAACTTGAAGCTCCGTTAGAAACTTCATGAGAATCACCGGATAAGAACATTGAAGGAAAAGAATGGAGAGACTTCACATGAATAAATGGATACTTGATTGAAATATATAAGAGTCCTTGAAGAAAAAGGGTGGGAGGGCGGGAAAAACAAAGGCAACTTGGAGACGGATGAAACAAACACCGTTGAGAAGAAGTGATAATTGATCTTGCGGAAGTTGAAATGATCGAATCCACTTGAAGAAGCACGCCGGTTGGAAAGAATTGACATGACAAACTCGATGATCAAGAAGGATTAGTATTCACATAGCAATATGAGAACACCATTTAGGAAAGGTATGGATTCAACATTTGACTTCGAAGCAACTCGAATACCACAACTCAAAACAAAACAAAGGATTGGCTTGCAAAATAAGCCAGAACAAACATATGATAGAGATTTCGTCCGAAGTTTTCGTGGTGGGGCCTACACGGGCTCGATCGTACAACACCATCATGTACAAGGCAGTGCACATGACATACGAAGCGTCCCCGAGTCGGCATAGCCAAGGACTCTTTAAGACACAACGAGACCACTGTAAAACCAACCGTGAATAGGCGGACCACTAGACGTCGAACCCCAATTTCATATCATACATCTGTCGGAAAGATATTCTAAGAGCTACTTGAATTCCCACCTATGAAACTCCCGAAATTTTCAGGTTATGCAATCAGGTGTTGGGGATACAGGGGAAGCATAATATCTCACCCAAACTAGCAAATCCTACATCCAGCTGTATCCATCCTTCAACACATAACCAAGAAACCTTCGGAAATCGTCTACCTCAACCTTCGAAAAGCATCCGTTATACAAGTCATGGCAATACTCCCGTACTCACCTCAGTACTGGGTTATCGGGGTTATCTCACCAACAACTGCATAAAAGAGATTTTCGATGTCGGCGTACTAAACTCAGGTATTCCAGAACTGCAACGATAAAATTATGACGACAACACCTCAGAGCTCAACTCCCCGGGACACTTCCACTAAACCCCTGACAGGAGGCACCAAGACAATGTTCTCATCATAAAACCATCGGAACGATTCCAAGATACCCGCGTGATCCTAAATTTTTTTTAGTGAAATTCAAGAAAAGAAGAGTCAAAACTCTACGTCAGGATGCCTTACCAGAGCGATGAAGAGACCGGGGAGTAAAAAGAATTCCTAACTCTCCGATATATATAATCCTAAATGACTCAAAATATTTTTCTAGACACAACTCGGCCGCTAAAAACGATCAAGCAATGGGGCTCCTAAGGTCGGGGAAGGCTCTGATACCAACTTGTAACGCCCTCGATGCGGCTATATCTCCCACGTGTCGAAGCACGACTTAGAGGCATAACCGCATTGAAAGCAATGTCGCAAGTGAGGTAATCTTCACACAACCCATGTAATACATAAGGGAAAGAGATACATAGTTGGCTTACAATCGCCACTTCACACAGTTAAATGAATAAAGCATTACATCATCCAGATACAATCAAGGTCCGACTACGGAACCAAAATAAAAGAAGAACCCCAAATGCGACAAAGGTCCCCGATCGACCCCAACTGGGCTCCACTACTGATCAACTAGAACGGAAACAACACAAAGGACAAGATCTTCATCGAGCTCCTCCTTGAGCTTGGTTGCGTCATCTGCACGGTAACATAGGCACCTGCAAACTGGTTTTGGAAGTATCTGTGAGCCACGGGGACTCAGCAATCTCGCACCCGCGAGATCAAGACTATTTAAGCTCATAGGAAGGATGGAGTAATGAGGTGGAGCTGCAGCAAGCGACTAGCATATATGGTGGCTAACATACGCAAATGAGAGCGAGAAGAGAAGGCAAAGCACGGTCGAGAAACTATGATCAAGAAGTGATCCTATAGCAACCTACGTCAAGCATAACTCCAACACCGTGTTCACTTCCCGGACTCCACCGGAAAGAGACCATCACGGTTACACACACGGTTGATGTATTTTAATTAAGGTCAACTTCGGGTTTTCTACAACCGGACGTTAACAAATTCCCATCTGCCCATAACCGCGGGCACGGCTTTCGAAAGTTCAAATCCCTGCAGGGGTGTCCCAACTTAGCCCATGACAAGCTCTCACGGTCAACGAAGGAATAGACCTCCACCCGAGACGTTCCGATCAGACTGGTATCTCGGTACAACAAGACATTTCGACAGGGTAAAACTAAACCAGCAACACCGCCCGAATGTGCCGACAAATCCCGATAGGAGCTGCACATATCTCTTTCTCAGTGCACACTCAGATAGGTCAAGCTACGAGTAAAACCAACCCTCAAGTTTCCCCGAGGTGGCCCCGCAGGCTGCCCAGTTCGGACCAACACTCAGAGGAGCACTGGCCCGGGGGGGGGGGTTAAATAAGATGACCCTTGAGTCTGCAGAACCCAAGGGAAAGAAAAGGCTAGGTGGCAAATGGTAAAACCAAGGTTGGGCATTGCTGGAAGAGCTTTACTTAAGGCGAACTGTCATGGGGTTCCCATTATAGCCCAACCGCGTAAGGGACGCAAAATCCGGGAACATAACACCGATATGACGGAAACTAGGGCGGCAAGAGTGGAACAAAACACCAGGCATAAGGCCGAGCCTTCCACCCTTTACCAAGTATATAGATGCATTAATTAAATAAGATATATTGTGATATCCCAACAAGTAAACATGTTCCAACAAGGAACAACATCTCCATGTTCCAACAAGGAACAAACTTCAATCTTCACCTGCAACTAACAACGCTATAAGAGGGGCTGAGCAAAGCGGTAACATAGCCAATCAACGGTTTGCTAGGACATGGTGGGTTAGAGGTTTGACATGGCAATTTGGGAGGCTGACAAGCAAATGGTAGGCATCGTAGCATTGGCATGGCAAAAGAGCGAGCAAACTAGCATAGCAAAGATAGTAGTGATTTCGAGGGTATGATCATCTTGCCTGAAATCCCGCAAGGAAGAAGAACGAGTCCATGAAGAAGACAAACGGCCGTAGACGAACGAATCCTCACAACTCCGGAACGAAACCAAAGCTAACGAGAGAAGCAACCCGGAAAGAAACAAACAACATAGTAAACACACAAGCATAAACAAGTCATGATGCACAAACAAGTATGATGCATGTCCGGTTTAATGAGGCATGGCATGGCAAAGTGCAACAAACAATACTACAAGTTAAGTGGAGCTCAATATGCAACGAGGTGCATGTTGACGGAACACCACATCAATTATTTAGTTATCTCTCATTTAAGCTACCCAACAATGTTAACTGTTGTTAAACATGGCAAGAGGTGAAGCATAATATAAACTATACCATCTAAACAATTTAAATGGGGCCGGATATAAAAACAACAAATCCGGTAAATCCCCATATGCATTTAGCAATTTAATGCAACAACAAGTTTAAACATTTTAAATGTTGTTATCATGATGCGGATGACATATACAAGTTTTATGCAATTTTATGAAAATGTTGACATGAGCATGTTAAGGAGCATTTGGTCACCATGGCGGAACGAAAGGGGTGCCACGGCAACGATAACAAAAATGGTGCCACGACAACGATAACGAAAATGGTGCCACGGCAACATTCCGATGATCCGATAACTCATTGAGATACCGGTGCAAAAGAGCAAGTGTGCGGATGTGCGAAACATGCAGAAGATGGTGGGGTGATCCCGTCTACCGGGTTCCCACGGGATAGTGGCATGGAAACGAGTGACAAACGGAAACGATGCAAAAACGGGCATCTCATACAACATGCATTCGGTCCACGGCGGTCGTTCTCGGCGGTTATACCTTCGAAGCGTGCATTTCGGAGCGGGTCGAGTTTCGTAGAGGGAAGTAGTCGTTCACGACGACGGTAGCGGAAGTAGTCGTTCTCGCGACGGTAGTGGAAGTAGTGGTACTCGGCGACGGAGTTGTACACGTTCGTTTCGTAGATGTCCAGGGTCGTCGGTAGAGGTACACGTTTCGGAGAGGAACTTGTCGTATCCATGTAGTGGTACATGTCGGCGATAGTGGAACTTGGCGCATCCGAAGGGGTACTTGACGAAATCCACCTCGGATGTAGTCGTACACGTTCTTCGTAGATGAACTTGGCGTTCCTGGTTCGGTGGTTGTGGAGGCAGGGGTACTTGACACATCCATGGAGGGGTCTTCGTGCGGCAAGACGAGCAGGGGATGGCCACAACAGGGAAGGTGCAGCTGTTGCTGCTGCCGTCTCTGACAGAGGCGAGATCCAGCGGAGGAGCTGGCGAGGCAGACAAGGAGACGGGGTCGCGCGCAGGGTAGCCCTCCGGGAGGCGCGGGGCGACGAGGAGGAGGCCGCAGGTGAGGGAGGAGAGGCAGCGACAGGAGCCGGCGGGGACGAGGGGCTTGAGGCCGCGGGGAAGGATGGTGCGGGGCCCTTCTGCTGGGCTGCTCGACGGCGGAGGGAGCCCCAGTGTGGAGGTGGAGGCGCGAGGCGGAGAGCTCGGCAGAGGCAGCCGCAGGAGGCCGAGGCCGGCGGAGGTGCAGGCGTCGAGGCAGGGCGACGGGAGGGCCATCGAGGTTGGCCGACAAGGGGGTTGCGCGGGATCAGGAGGAACAGGTCAAGGGGGCTCGCGACGGAGGAGAAGGACGAAGGGATCAGGTCGAAGCAGCAGGAGGGAGAGATGGCGGCGCTGCGAGGAGGAAGAGGGGACGGGACGAGGGCGCGGCTGGGGGTAAGAGGAGATCAGGCAGGCCTCACGGGCCGGCTAGGTTAGGCCTAGAGGAGGGGAGGCCCAGCCGGGCTGCGGGTGATGTTGGGCTGCGCTGGGCTGCCCACTGCTGCTTTTCTTTTCTTTTCTTCAAACAGAAAATAAAACAAGAAAAGCACAGAGAGCTAGGGGAGGAGTTAGGGAGAGATAAAAATATGGCTGGGGTCCATGGAATATGCCCAATTTGAATAAATTGGTTTGGCAATTTTAAGAGGAAGAAAAATAATTCAAGTTTGAATTGAATTCAAACTTGAGCAATTTTCGAACCCAACCAAATCAAATTTATATGAGCCGATAAATGACAGAGAGGGTGTAGGCAATGAGCAGGATTGCAAGATTAAATTCAAAATCATTTGAATTTAATTCAATAGGTTTGAACTAGGACTAGGTAAAGGGAAGGTCCAAAAATGTTGTGATTTTTGGGGAAGCTCCGGAAAAAAAGATGAAAGAATAAAAGACAAGGTTAGAGGTCGAGAGATGTGATAACAAAGGCATTGGGATTATTTTGCAAGTGGGTTATGGTTAATTCCAAATAAATGGAATAATTACTATAGCTCTCTAAATATCGAGAGGATATGTTTTAAAGAGAATCACCATGTGAATTCCCTCGATTTAAATGGATCAAAGATCCATGCCATTTATTTAGTTGAGTTTTAAAAAGGGTTGCATGATGACATGATGCAATGCACATGATGCAACGATGAATGCAACAAGCAAAACAAACACACGACAAAACTGGGAGTAGATGGAAGTCTTCTGAAGCGTCGGTCTTGGGGCGTTACAAGGACCATGGGTTGAACTTTGGGGCGACTGGCTCCAACGCATAGACGTCCTTGAGAGCACGCTTCCGCTCCCTCTTGGGGATGTGGGTTGCGTATATCATGTTCACCGTCCGCACTTGCGGGGAAATCCCTTCTGTCCTGTGTTGTTCGGCGGCCGGGGCTCCTCCTCGTCATCGCTATGCAGCCCCTTGTCTCTGGTTTCGGCACTTAACTTGCGTGCCTGCTTGAACACCCAACAATCCCTGTTGGTGTGGTTGGCTGGTTGTTCGGGGGTGCCGTGTATCTGGCACGAGCGGTCGAGTATCCGGTCTAAGTTGGATGGGCCCAGAGGGTTTCTTTTGAATGGCTTCTTCCGCTGACCGGGTTTAGAGCCTCTGAATCCGGCGTTGACTGCCGTATCCGTTAATGCGGCGCTTGTGCTTGTTGTGACGTGACCTGCCATTGTTGTCCTTGGTATCCGAATTACCAGGGCTCTTGGTTATGTTATTACTACGAGCTAGCCAGCTGTCTTCGCCCGCGCAGAAGCGGGTCATGAGTGTCGTAAGGGCTGCCATAGATTTCAGCTTTTCCTGTCCCAGGTGCCGGGCAAGCCATTCGTCTCGGATATTGTGCCTGAAGGCTGCAAGGGCCTCGGCGTTCGGACAATCGACTATTTGATTTTTCTTGGCTAGGAACCGTGTCCAGAATTGTCTGGCCGATTCTTCTGGCTGCTGGATTATGTGGCTTAGGTCATCGGCGTCTGGTGGTTGCACATAAGTGCCCTGGAAGTTGTCAAGGAATGCGGATTCCAGGTCCTCCCAGCAACTAATTGACTCTGCTGGCAGGCTGTTAAGCCACTGTCGCGCTGGTCCTTTAAGCTTGAGCGGGAGGTATTTGATGGCGTGCAGATCATCACCGCGGGCCATGTGGATATGAAGGAGATAATCCTCGATCCATACCGCGGGATTAGTTGTGCCGTCATATGATTCAATGTTTACGGGCTTAAAACCCTCGGGGATTTGATGATCCATTACTTCGTCTGTGAAGCATAGTGGGTGTGCGGCGCCCCTGTACTGGGCTATATCGCGGCGCAGCTCAGATGAGCTTGGTCTGTTGTATTCGGCCTGGCTGTATTTATCATATCCGGTCTGACGGTTATCATCACGTGATGCAGGGCACCCATGCGATCCGTAGATTGATCTTGTTTGCCTTGCCTTGTTCTCCAATATGTCTCGCAGGTCTGTTGCGTCTCCCCGTACTCTGGCATGTTTTGAGTGGTGCCGGGGTGCGGCTTGGGTCGAGGGCCTGAAGGCCTCTCTGTCGCGGCCACGGGGTGGCCGATCGGGCGCATCGTACGCTGGTGATGGAGGTTTAGTTCTTCCTCCTCAAGTTGGGGTAGCAGCCTGCGCTTTGGGTCGCTCTTAGAGGGGCGCTCGAGTTTATACTCTTCGGCCGCCAGGACTTCGGTCCATCTGTCGGCTAGCAAGTCTTGGTCAGCTCTAAGCTGCTGCTGTTTTTTCTTGAGGCTGCGTGACGTGGCCATAAGCCTGCGTTTGAAACGCTCTTGTTCAACGGGATCCTCTGGCACGACGAATTCGTCGTCGTCGAGGCTTGCCTCGTCTTCGGAGGGAGGCATATAGTTGTCGTCCTCAACCTCTCTGTCGGCCGCTCTCTCATGAGGGATGGCTCTTTCGTCCTCCTGCACTGAATTCTGCTGGAGGGGGTTATCTTCGGCACTGTCCGGCGTGTTGTTATCTCCGGTGCCGGATTCGCCGTTCTTGCTTTGGCGGGATTTAGAGCGGCGCCGCTGACGGCGCTTGGGTTGCTTCTTGGAGGGGTTATCCTCCGTTTTTTCCTCGCCATCCCCTGCTTTGGGGGTGTCCACCATGTATATGTCATATGACGAGGTGGCTTTCCACTTCCCTATAGGTGATGGTTCTTGGTCGTCTCCTTCATCGGCGTCCATACCGTCGATGTCTTCGGAGTCGAAGCCGAGCATGTCGGTTAAATCGTCGACAGTGGCTACGAAGTGGGTGGTGGGTGGGCCTCGAATTTCTTCGTCGTCCGTATCCCAACCATGCTGACCATAGTTCAGCCAGGGCTCTCCTGACAAAGAGAGAGACTTTAGTGAGTTCAGGATATCGCCAAAGGGCGAGTGCTGAAAGACGTCCGCGGCGGTGAACTCCATGATCGGAGCCCAATCGGGTTCGATCGGAAGGGGTGCGGAAGATTCGGAGTCCGGAACGGAGTCCAGCACCTTGGAGTCATGGGCCTTGCAAAGGACTAGGCTGGTATTTGGCTCTATCGCCGTGGAGATTGTGGCTCCTGGGGCGGCGTCCAACCGTCCGTCCCTGGTTAGCGCAGTCGGCTCCGAGCTAATGGTCGGAGCGGACTCCTGAGCGGCACTCTAGGCGCTGTCCAGCGGCAGAGCTAGATCATGCCCATCGAGACAGTGCGGCGCGCTCGGCCGTGGCTCGAATCCGTCGAAGATCAATTCCCCGTGAATGTCGGCCGTGTAGTTTAAGCTTCCAAACCTGACCTGATGGCCAGGCACGTAGCTTTCGATCTGCTCCAGATGGCCAAGCGAGTTTGCCCGCGGTGCGAAGCTGCCGAATACGAAGATCTGTCCGGGGAGAAAAGTCTCGCCCTGGACTGCGTCATGGTTGATGATCGAAGAAGCCATCGGGCCTAAAGGCGACGACACAGAGGAACTCTCAATGAAAGCACCAATGTCGGTTTCAAAACCGGCGGATCTTGGGTAGGGGGTCCCAAACTGTGCGTCTAGGCGGATGGTAACAGGAGACAAGGGACACGATGTTTTTACCCAGGTTCGGGCCCTCTCGGTGGAGGTAAAACCCTACTCCTGCTTGATTAATATTGATGGTATGGGTATTACAAGAGTTGATCTACCACGAGATCATAGAGGCTAAACCCTAGAAGCTAGCCTATGGTATGATTGTTGTTCGTCCTACGGACTAAAACTCTGCGGTTTATATAGACATCGGAGAGGGCTAGGGTTACACAGAGTCGGTTACAATGGGAGGAGATCTTCATATCGTATCGCCAAGCTTGCCTTCCACGCCAAGGAAAGTCCCATCCGGACACGGGACAGAGTCTTCAATCTTGTATCTTCATAGTCCGGGAGTCCGGCCAAAGGTCATAGTCCGGCCATCCGGACACCCCCTAATCCAGGACTCCCTCAATCTTCATGATAGAGAGTCTCCTATGTTGTCACTTTCATATACTAGTGGGAATTTTTCGTTATACAATTTGGCTTGTATATTCCAATGACGGGCTTTGATACGTCCATTTTGCATCATGCTTTTATATCAATATTTATTGCATTATGGGCTGTTATTACACATTATATCTCAATACTTATGGCTATTCTCTCTTATTTTACAAGGTTTACCATGAAGAGGGGGAATGCCGGCAGCTGGAATTCTGGCTGGAAAAGGAGCGAATGTTGGAAACCTATTCTGCACAACTCCAAAAGTCCTGAAACTCCACGAAACAACTTTTTGGAATTAATAAGAATTTCTGAGCGAAAGAAATAAGCCTGGGGCCCACACCCTGTCTAGGAGACAGGGGGCGCGCCCCTATCTCCCGGGCCCCCTGGTGGGCCTCCAGCGTCCATCTTCTGCTATATCATCAGTTTTACCCTGGAAAAAATCGTGGGCAAGCTTACGGGACGAAACTCCACCGCCACGAGGCGGAACCTTGGAAGAATCAATCTAGGGCTCTGGCGGAGCTGTTCTGTCGGGGACACTTCCCTCCGGGAGGGGGAAATCATCACCAACGTCATCACCAACGATCCTCTCATCGGGAGGGTGTCAATCTCCATCAACATCTTCACCAGCACCATCTCCTCTCAAACCCTAGTTCATCTCTTGTATCCAATCTTGTATCAAAACCACAAATTGGTACCTGTGGGTTGCTAGTAGTGTTGATTACTCCTTGTAGTTGATACTAATTGGTTTACTTGGTGGAAGATCATATGTTCAGATCCTTTATGCATATTATTACTCCTCTGATTATGAACATGAATATGCTTTGTGAGTAGTTATGTTTGTTCCTGAGGACATGGGAGAAGTCTTGCTATTAGTAGTCATGTGAATTTTGTATTCGTTCAATATTTCGATGAGATGTATGTTGTCTTTTCCTCTAGTGGTGTTATGTGAATGTCGACTACATGAAACTTCACCATTATTTGGGCCTAGAGGAAGGCATGGGGAAGTAATAAGTAGATGATTGGTTGCTAGAGTGACAGAAGCTTAAACCCTAGTTTATGTGTTGCTTCGTCAGGGGCTGATATGGATCCATATGTTTAATGTTGTGGTTAGGTTTACCTTAATACTTCTTTTGTAGTTGCGGATGCTTGCAATAGGGGTTAATCGTAAGTGGGATACTTGTCCAAGTTAGGGCAGTACCCAAGTACCGGTCCACCCACGTATCAAATTATCAAAGTACCGAACGTGAATCATTTGAGCGTGATGAAAACTAGCTTGATGATAATTCCCAATGTGTCCTCGGGAGCTCCTTTCTCATTATTAGAAATTGTCCAGGCTTATCCTTGGCTACATAAAGGATAGGGCCACCTTGCTGCACTTTATTTACTTTATTTACTTGTTGCTCGTTACTATTTATCTTATCACAAAACTATCTGTTACCTACAATTTCAGTGCTTGCAGAGAAAACCTTACTGAAAACCGCTTATCATTTCCTTCTGCTCCTCGTTGGGTTCAACACTCTTACTTATCAAAAGGACTACAATAGATCCCCTACAATTGTGGGTTATCAAGACTCTTTTCTGGCGCCGTTTCCGGGGAGTGTAGTGCTTTTGGTGAGTGGAACTTGGTAAGGAAACATTTATATAGTGTGCTGAAATTTTCTGTTACTTGTCACTATGGAAACTAATCCTTTGAGGGGCTTGTTTGGGGTATCTTCACCCCAACCATAAGAGCAAAGAGTTGCTCCTCAACCTACTGAACTTGATGAAAATATTTACTTTGAGAATCCTTCGGGTATGATAGAGAAATTGCTAGATAATCCATTTGCAGGAGATGGAACATTGCATCCCGATTTACACCGTATCTTTGTGGATGAAGTTTGTGGATTATTTAAGCTTGCAGGTATTCCCGATGATGTTGTCAAAAGGAAGGTATTCCCTTTATCTTTGAAGGGAGATGCAATGACATGGTATAGGCTATGTGATGATACAAGATCTTGGAATTATAAGTGATTGAAGTTGGAATTTCACCAGAAGTTCTATCCTATGCATCTTGTTCATCGTGATTGTAATTACATATATAATTTCTGGCCTCGCGAAGGAGAAAGCATCGCTCAAACTTGGGGGAGGCTTAATTCAATGTTATATTCATGCCCCAATCATGAGCTCTCTCAGGAAATGATTATTCAGAATTTCTATGCTCGGCTTTCTCTTGATAATCGCAACCTGCTCGATACTTCCTGTGCTGGTTCTTATATGCTGAAGACTATTGATTTCAAATGGGACTTATTGGAAAGAATTAAACGCAACTCTGAAGATTGGGGTTCCGACGATGGTAAGGAGTCAGGTATGACACCTAAGTTCGATTGTGTTAAATCTTTTATGGATACCGATGTTTTTCGTGGATTTAGCACTAAGTATGGACTTGACTCTGAGATAGTAGCTACTTTTTGTGAATCTTTTGCTACTCACGTTGATCTCCCTAAGGAGAAGTGGTTTAAATACAATCCTCCTGTTGAAGTGAAAGTAGTTGCACCTATTACAGTCGAAGAAAAGACTATTACCTATAGCGATCCTATTGTTCATACTGCTTATGTTGAGAAACCTCCTTTCCCTGTTAGGATAAAGGATCATGCTAAAGCTTCGACTGTTGTTCATAAGAGTAATACTAGGACTTATACACCTCCTGAGCAAATTAATGTTGAACCTAGTATTGCTATGGTTAAAGATCTCTTGGATGAGGACTTAGATGGGCATGTTATTTCTTTCTTGGGTGAGACTGCTAATATTGCTAGACCTGATACTAAGACACGTAGACCTGTCGTAAGCACGCCTGTTATTTCTGTTAAAATAGGAGATCATTGTTACCATGGCATATGTGATATGGGTGCTAGTGCTAGTGCGATACCTTATGATCTTTATAAAGAAATTATGCACAACATTGCACCCATTGAATTAGAAGACATTGATGTTACTATTAAGCTTGCTAATAGGGATACCATTAAACCTATTGGGATCGTTAGAGATGTTGAAGTTTTGTGTGGGAAGGTTAAATACCCTGCTGATTTTCTTGTTCTTGCTTCCCCACAAGATGCCTTTTGTCCCATTATTTTTGGCAGACCCTTCTTGAATACTGCTAGTGCTAAGATAAATTGTGAAAGGAATCTTGTTACTGTTGGCATAGATGGTATGACTCATGAGTTTAATTTTGCTAAGTTTAGTAGACAACCTCGTGAAAGGGAACCACCTAGTAAGTATGAGATTATTGGTCTTGCTTCCATTGCTGTTCCTCCAAATGATCCTTTAGAACAATATTTGCTAGACCATGAAAACGATATGTTTATGAAGGAAAGGGAAGAAATAGATGAAGTGTTCCTTAAACAGGAACCTATGCTGAAACATAACTTTCCCGTTGAAATTCTTGGGGATCCCCCTCCACCCAAGGGTGATCCCGTGTTTGAACTTAAACCATTACCTGATAATCTTAAGTATGCTTATCTTGATGAAAAAGAAATATATCCTGTTATTATTAGTGCTAACCTTTCAGAGAATGAAGCAGAAAGATTATTGAAAACTCTGAAGAAGCACCGTGCAGCTATTGGTTATACTCTGGATGATCTTAAGGGCATTAGTCCCACATTATATCAACACATGATTTCAGTGGAGAAAGATGCCAAACCAGTTAGAGATCCTCAAAGACGATTAAATCCCAAGATGAAGGAAGTGGTAAGAAAGGAGATACTAAAGCTCCTTGAGGCAGGTATTATTTATCCCGTTGCTGATAGTGAATGGGTAAGCCCTGTCCATTGTGTCCCTAAAAAGGGAGGTATTACCGTCGTTCCTAATGATAAAGATGAATTGATCCTGCAAAGAATTATTACAGGTTATAGGATGGTAATTGATTTCCGTAAGTTGAATAAAGCTACTAAGAAAGATCATTACCCTTTACCTTTTATTGATCAAATGCTAGAAAGGCTATCCAAACACACACATTTTTGCTTTCTAGATGGTTATTCTGGTTTCTCTTAGATACCTGTGGCAGCGAAGGATCAATCTAAAACTACTTTTACTTGCCCTTTTGGTACTTTCGCTTATAGACGTATGCCTTTTGGTTTATGTAATGCACCTGCTACCTTTCAAAGATGCATGATGGCTATATTCTCTGATTTTTGTGAAAAGATTTGTGAGGTATTCATGGATGACTTCTCCGTCTATGGATCCTCCTTTGATGATTGTTTGAGCAACCTTGATCGAGTTTTGCAGAGATGCGAAGACACTAGTCTCGTCTGGGAAAAGTGTCACTTTATGGTTAATCAAGGCATTGTCTTGGGGCACAAGATCTCTGAGAGAGGTATTGAAGTTGATAAAGCCAAAGTTGATGCTATTGAAAAGATGCCATGTCCCAAGGACATAAAAGGTATAAGAAGTTTCCTTGGTCATGCCGGTTTTTATAGGAGGTTCATTAAGGACTTTTCTAAAATCTCTAGGCCTCTGACTAATTTATTGGAAAAATATATCCCTTTTGTCTTTGATGATGATTGTGTAGAAGCTTTTGAAACACTTAAGAAAGCTTTGATCACTGCACCTATTGTTCAGCCACCTAATTGGAATTTACATTTTGAAATTATGTGCGATGCTAGTGATTATGCTGCAGGTGCTGTTCTTGGGCAAAGAGTTGATAAGAAATTGAATGTTATCCAGTATGCCAGTAAGACTCTTTATACTGCTTAGAGGAATTATGCTACTACTGAAAAAGAGTTCTTAGAAGTTGTGTTTGCATGTGATAAGTTTAGACCTTTGTTGATTCCAAAGTTACTATTTACACTGATCATGCTGCTATTAAATACCTTATGGAAAAGAAAGATGCTAAGCCTCGACTTATTAGATGGGTTCTCTTGCTCCAAGAATTTGACTTGCATATTATTGATAGAAAAGGAGCTGAGAACACCGTTGCAGATAACTTGTCTAGGTTAGAGAATGTTCTTGATGACCCACTGCCTATTAATGATAGCTTCCCTGATGAACAATTAGCGGTCGTGAATGCTTCTCGTACTGCTCCTTAGTATCCTGATTATGCTAATTTCATTGTTGTTAAATTTATACCGCCTAGTTTCACATACCAGAAAAAGAAAAAGTTCTTTTATGATTTAAGACATTACTTCTGGGATGATCCACACCTTTATAAAGAAGGAGTAGATGGTGTTATTAGACGTTGTGTGACTGAGCATGAACAGGAACAGATTCTACGTAAGTGTCACTCTGAATCTTATGGAGGACACCACGGTGGAGATAGAACTGCACACAAGGTACTATAATCTGGTTTTTATTGGCCTACTCTTTTCAAAGATGCTCGTAAGTTTGTATTATCCTGTGATGAATGTCAAAGAATAGGTAACATTAGAAGACGACAAGAAATGCCTATGAATTACTCTCTTGTTATTGAACCGTTTGATGTTTGGGGCTTTGATTATATGGGACCTTTTCCTGCATCTAATGGTTATACACATATCTTAGTTGCTATTGATTACGTTACTAAGTGGGTAGAAGCTATTCCAACTAGTAGTGCTGATCATAACACTTCTATTAAAATGCTTAAAGAAGTTATTTTTCCGAGGTTTGGAGTCCCTACATATCTTATGACTGATGGTGGTTCACATTTTATTCATGGTGCTTTCCGTAAGATGCTTGCTAAGTATGATGTCAATCATAGAATAACATCTCCTTATCATCCGCAGTCTAGTGGTCAAGTAGAGTTGAGCAATAGAGAGCTCAAATTAATTTTGCAAAAGACTGAATAGATCTAGAAAGAATTGGTCCAAAAAACTTGATGATGCATTATGGGCCTATAGAACTACATACAAAAATCCTATGGGTATGTCTCCTTATAAGATGGTTTATGAAAAAGCGTGTCATTTACCTCTTGAACTTGAACATGAGGCATATTGGGCTATCATAGAGCTCAATTATGACTTCAAACTTGCCGGTGAGAAGAGCTTATTTGATATTAGCTCACTTGATGAATGGAGAACCCAAGCATATGAGAATGCCAAGCTTTTCAAAGAAAAAGTCAAATACTGGCATGATAAGAGGATACAAAAGCGTGAGTTTAACGTAGGAGATTATGTTTTATTATTCAACTCTCGCTTAAGATTTTTTGCAGGAAAACTTCTCTCAAAATGGGAAGGTCCCTATGTTATCGAGGAGGTCTACCGTTCTGGTGCTATAAAAATCAACAACTTCGAAGGCACGCATTCGAGGGTGGTAAACGGTCAAAGAATTAAACACTATATTTCAGGTAATCCTATCAATGTTGAAACTAATATTATTGAAACCGTAACCCCTGAGGAATACATAAGGGACACTTTCCAGAACATTTCAGATTCCGAAAAGTCATAGGTATGTGGTAAATTAAGTAAACCGACTCCAAAATAACTCCAATGGCAATTTTTATCAGTTTTGGATTATTTAATAATTTTAGGAAGAAAGAAGTAGTCCGAAAGGGACACGAGGCTCCCACGAGAGTGGAGGGCGCGCCCCCCTGTAGGGCGTGCCCTTTGTCTCGTGGGCACCTCGTGTGCCTCCCGGACTCCGTTTTCTTGTATGTTACATATTTTGGTCGGCAAAAACTCATTATATATAATCCCGAAGGTTTTGACCACCGTATCACGCAAATATCCTCTGTTTTCGTTTCGAACTGTTCCTGTTGCAGAATAAGCAAGATGTCTTCTCAGGAGTCAGTTGGGCAGAGCCGGGTGTCTCACCCAACGCCAGGTCCAGGAGCGAATAACGATGCATACCACTTTGGACCATCAACGGAGGATGAGATGGAGGCTGATTTGAAAAGGATAGATGCCATGGAAGAAGATCAAGAAGTCACCTCTCGCCTCCGAGCAGAGAATTCATGATGGGGGAACTACCAAGCATGGCTATTCCAACTTCGGTCATCCCTTCCAACTCTAGATTTCTTTCTTATGAAAATATGAAAAAGAGTTTCACTTGTTCTCCAGAAGCTATGTAGCATCCTTGTGTAAAAGGAGCATTGGCCGTTACGGGCAAGCTCCGTAAAGAAATTATTGATCTCAAACAACAAGTCAATAAGCTCGAGGAGGAGAACCGCATCCTGAAGGGTATCATCGCTAAGAAGATCATAACACCAACCGTGAAGAAGGAGAAATAATCACATGGGTATGGGCACTCCCCTTGGCAACTGCCAAGCTTGGGGGAGGTGCCCCGGTATCGTATCACCATCACACTCCTATCTTTACTGCTTTATTTAGTTCGATCCTTTTAGTAGTGTCTTGATTTAGTAGTTTGAAGTTTTCATTTCAAGTAGTTTGAGTTTTGCTTTGTGATCTCTTTATGTAATCAAGTCCGTGTGCTATCTATAATAAAGTTTAGTGTTGAGTCAAGGGCTTTGCTATGTGCTATGATCTTGAGAAAGTAGAAAGAATAAAAGAGTTCATATTTATCTTATGGATAGTAATAACTTCACATATAGAAAGTATGAGGCATACAAATTTTTGAGAGTTGATGAACGTAGCCTTGGTGATCGTTGCAATTAATAGGAAGTGATAAGGAAAGAGGGGTTCACATATAGATATATTATATTGGACATCTTTTATGATTGTGAAGCACCCATTAAGTATGACATGCTAAAAGAGTTGATGTTGGAAGAGGAAGACAGCGTAATGGTTTATGTTTTCCGACATCTCAGTTAAAGTATATTGTCATTGACCTGCCAAACATGTTGAGCTTGCCTTTCCCCCCTCATTCTAGACAAATTCCTAGCACCAAGTAGAAATACTACTTGTGCTTCCAAATATCCTTAAACCCAGTTTTGCCATGAGAGTCCACTATACCTACCTATGGATTGAGTAAGATCCTTCAAGTAAGTTGTCATCGGTGCAAGAAATAAAAATTTCTCTATAAATATGTATGACTTATTTGTGCAGAGAAAATAAGCTTTGTACGAACTTGTTGTGGAAGTAATAAAAGCGACAGACTGCATAATAAAGGTCCACATACAAGGGGCAATATAAAGTGACGTTCTTTTGCATTAAGATTTCATGCATCAACCCTAAACGCGCATGACAACCTCTGCTTCCCTCTGCGAAGGGCCTATCTTTTACTTTATGTTTTTACTTTATGCTTGAGTCAAGGTGATCCTCACCTTTCCCTTTTTATTTTTATCCTTTGGCAAGCTCCTCATGTTTGAAAGATCATGATATATATATCCAATTGGACGTAAGTTAGCATGGGCTATTATTGTTGACATCACCTAAAGGTGAATACATGGGGAGGCGACACAATAAGGCCCTATCTTTCTTAGTGTCTGGCTGAAACTCTATAACCACAAGTACTGCGTGAGTGTTAGCAATTGTAGGAGACTGCGAGATAGTTGAGTATGTGAGCTTGTTGAAAAGCTCTATTATTGACTCTTTCTGAGGTTACGATAAATTGCAATTGCTTCAGTGACTGAGATTATAGTTTGTTAGTTCCCAATGAAGTTTTTCAACCATACTTGATATTGTGAATTGCTTGTTACTTGAGCATAGGAAATCATATGACAAAATTTATATATGTTGCTATTATTAGAATGATCATGATGCCTTCATGTCCGTATTTTATTTTTATCGACACCTCTATCTCTAAACATGCGGACATATTTTTCGATTTCGGCTTTCGCTTGAGGACAAGCGAGGTCTAAGCTTGCGGAGTTGATACGTCCATTTTGCATCATGCTTTTATATCAATATTTATTGCATTATGGGTTGTTATTACACTTTATATCTCAATACTTATGGCTATTCTCTCTTATTTTACAAGGTTTACCATGAAGAGGGGGAATGCCGACAGCTGGAATTCTGGTTGGAAAAGGGGCAAACGTTGGAAACCTATTCTGCACAACTCCAAAAGTCCTGAAACTCCACGAAACAACCTTTTGGAATTAATAAGAATTTTTGAGTGAAAGAAATAGGCCAGGGGGCCCACACCCTGTCCAAGAGACAGGGGGAGCCTCCCCCCTATAGGGCGCGCCCCCTATCTCCTGGGCCCCCTGGTGGGCCTCCGGCGTCCATCTTCTGCTATATAATCACTTTTACCCTGGAAAAATCCTGGGCAAGCTTATGGGACGAAACTCCGCCGCCACGAGGTGGAACATTGGCGGAATCAATCTAGGGCTCTGGCGGAGCTGTTCTGCCGGGGACACTTCCCTCCGGGAGGGGGAAATCATCACCAACGTCATCACCAACGATCCTCTCATTGGGAGGGGGTAAATCTCAATCAACATCTTCACCAGCACCATCTCCTCTCAAACCCTAGTTCATCTCTTGTATCCAATCTTGTATCAAAACCACAAATTGGTACCTGTGGGTTGCTAGTAGTGTTGATTACTCCTTGTAGTTGATACTAATTGGTTTACTTGGTGGAAGATCATATGTTCATATCCTTTATGCATATTATTACTCCTATGATTATGAACATGAATATGCTTTGTGAGTAGTTACGTTTGTTCCTGAGGACATGGGAGAAGTCTTGCTATTAGTAGTCATGTGAATTTGGTATTCATTCGATATTTTGATGAGATGTATGTTGTCTTTTCCTCTAGTGGTGTTATGTGAACGTCGACTACATGACACTTCACCATTATTTGGGCCTAGAGGAAGGCATGAGGAAGTAATAAGTAGATGATGGGTTGCTAGAGTGACAGAAGCTTAAACCCTAGTTTATGTGTTGCTTCGTTAGGGGATGATATGGATCCATATGTTTAATGCTGTGGTTAGGTTTACCTTAATACTTCTTTTGTAGTTGCGGATGCTTGCAATAGGGGTTAATCATAAGTGGGATACTTGTCCAAGTTAGGGCAGTACCCAAGTACCGGTCCACCCACGTATCAAATTATCAAAGTACTGAACGTGAATCATTTGAGCGTGATGAAAACTAGCTTGACGATAATTCCCAATGTGTCCTCTGGAGCTCCTTTCTCATTATTAGAAATTGTCCAGGCTTATCCTTTGCTACATAAAGGATCGGGCCACCTTGCTGAACTTTATTTACTTGTTGCTCGTTACTATTTATCTTATCACAAAACTATCTGTTACCTACAATTTCAGTGCTTGCAGAGAAAACCTTACTAAAAACCGCTTATCATTTCCTTCTGCTCCTCGTTGGGCTCGACACTCTTACTTATCAAAAGGACTACGATAGATCCCCTACACTTGTGGGTCATCAGGCTTCCTCAAATGCCCTAGGTCTTCGTGAGCAAGAAAGTAGGATGCACACCCACTTAGTTTCTTTTGTTGAGCTTTCATACATTTATAGCTCTAGTGCATCTGTTGCATGGCAATGCCTACTCCTCATGTTGACATCAATTGCTGGGCATCTCCATAGCCTGTTGATTAGCCTCGTCAATGTGAGACTTTCTCCTTTTTTATCTTCTCCACACAACCTCCATCATCATATTCTATTCCACCCATAGTGCTATATCCATGGCTTACGCTCATGTATTGCGTGAGAGTTAGAAAAGCTGAAGCGCGTTAAAAAGTATGAACCAATTGCTTGGCTGAAATCGAGGTTGTGCATGAGGAGAGTATTTTGTGTGACAAAAAATGAAGCATAGCCTAACTATATGATTTTGTAGGGATAAGCTTTCTTTGCTATGTTATTTTGATAAGACATGATTGCTTGTTAGTATGCTTGAAGTATTACTATTGTTATGTCAATATGAACTTTTATCTTGAATCATTTGGATCTGAACATTCATGCCACAATAAAGAAAATTACATTGAGAAATATGCTAGGTAGCATTCCACATCAAAAATTCTGTTTTTATCATTTACCTACTTGAGGACGAGCAGGAATTAAGCTTGGGGATGCTTGATATGTCTCCAATGTATCTATAATTTTTGATTGTTCCATGCTATTACATTACCCGTTTTGGATGTTTATGGCTTTACTATACACTTTTATATCATTTTGGGACTAACCTATTAACCGGAGGCCCAGCCCAAATTGCTATTTTTTGCCTATTTCAGTGTTTCGTAGAAAAGGAATATCAAACAGAGTCCAAACGGAATGAAACCTTCGGGAGTGATATTTTTGGAACAAACGCAATCCAGGAGACTTGGAGTGGACGTCAAGAAGTAAACGAGGCGGCCATGAGGCAGGTGGGCGTGCCCCCCACCCTCATGGGCCCCTCGTGGCTCCCCTGACAGACTTCCTTTGCCTATATATACTTGCATACCCTGAAAACATCCAGGAGCACCACGAAACCCTATTTCCACCGCCACAACCTTCTATACCCGTGAGATCCCATCTTGGAGCCTTTTCCTGCGCTCCGCCGGAGGGGGAATCGACTTCTACATCAATGCCAAAGCCTCTCTGATGAAGTGTGAGTAGTTTACCACAGACCTTCGGGTCCATAGTTATTAGCTAGATGGCTTCTTCTCTCTCTCTTTGAATTTCAATACAATGTTCTCCTCGATCTTCTTGGAGATCTATTCGATGTAACTCTTTTTGCGATGTGTTTGTTGAGATCAGATGAACTGTGGGTTTATGATGAAGTTTATCTATGAGAAATATTTGAATCTCCTCTGAATTTTTTATGTATGATTGGTTATCTTTGCAAGTCTCTTCGAATTATTAGTTTGGTTGGGCCTACTAGATTGATCTTTCTTGCAATGGGAGAAGTGCTTAGCTTTGGGTTCAATCTTGCCGTGTCCTTTCCTAGTGACAACAGGGGCAGCAAGGCACGTATTGTATTGTTGCCATCGAGGATAAAAAGATGGGGTTTATATCATATTGCTTGAGTTTATCCTTCCACATCATGTCATCTTGCCTAATGCGTTACTTTGTTCTTATGAACTTAATACTCTAGATGCATGCTGGATAGCGGTCGATGTGTGGAGTAATAGTAGTAGATGCAGAATCGTTTCGTTCTACTTGTCGCGGACGTGATGCCTATATACATGATCATGCCTAGATATTCTCATAACTATGCACTTTTCTATCTTGAGAGAAGCCACTAGTGAAACCTATGGCCCCCAGGTCTATTTTTCATCATATAAGTTTCCGATCTACTTTATTTTGAAATATTTACTTTTCAATCTATATCATAAAAATACCAAAAATATTTATCTTATTATTATCTCTATCAGATCTCACTTTCGCAAGTGGCCGTGAAGGGATTGACAACCCCTTTATCGTGTTGGTTGCGAGGTTCTTATTTGTTTGTGTAGGTACGAGGGACTTGCGTGTAGCCTCCTACTGGATTGATACCTTGGTTCTCAAAAACTGAGGGAAATACTTACGCTACTTTGCTGCATCACCCTTTCCTCTTAAGGGAAAACGAATGCAGTGCTCAAGAGGTAGCATAGATCTCCAAGAACGTCAAGGAGAACTTTGTATTGAGAATCAAACAGAGAGAAGAAGCCATCTAGCTAATAACTATAGACCCGAAGGTCTGTGGTAAACTACTCATGCTTCATCGGAGAGGTAATGGTGTTGATGTAGAAGCCCTCCATGATCGATTCCCCCTCCGGTAGATCACCAGAAAAGGCCCCAAGATGGGATCTCACGGGTATAGAAGGTTGCCGCGGTGGAAAAGTGGTTTCGTGGCTCCCCCTGATGTTTCGAGGGTATAAGAGTATATATAGGTGAAAGAAGTACGTCGGCGGACCTACGAGGGGCCCATGAGGGTGGGGGGCGCGCCTACCCCCCTGGGCGCGACCTCCTGCCACGTGGCCTCCTCGTAGAGTCCCAGACTTCAACTCCAAGTCTTCTGGATTGCTTTTGGTCCAAGAAATATCCCCACGAAGGTTTCATTCCGTTTGGACTCCGTTTGATATTCCTTCTCTATAAAACTCTAAAATAGGCAAAAAAAAATAGAAACTAGCACTAGACCTCCGGTTAATAGGTTAGTCCCAAAAAATAATATAAAAGAGCATATTAGAAGCCCATTAAACATCCAAAACAGGTAATATAATAGCATGAAACAATAGAAAATTATAGAAACATTGGAGACATAGCAAGCATCCCGAAGCTTAATTCCTGCTCGTCCTCGAGTAGGTAAATGATAAAAACGGAATTTTTGATGTGGAATGCTACCTAGCATATTTATCAATGTAATTTTCTTTATTGTGGCATGAATGTTCATATCCGAAAGATTCAAGACAAAAGTTTAATATTGACATAAAAATAGTAATACTTCAAGCATACTAACAAAGCAATCATGTCTTCTCAAAATAACATGGCCAAAGAAAGTTATCCCTACAAAATCATATAGTCTGGCTATGCTCTATCTTCATCACACAAAGTATTTAATCATGCACAACCCCTATTTCAGCCAAGCAATTGTTTCATACTTTAGTATTTTCAAACTTTTTCAATCTTCACGCAATACATGAGCGTGAGCCATGGACATAACACTATAGGTGGAATAGAATGGTGGTCGTGGAGAAGACAAAAAGGAGAAGATAGTCTCACATCAATTATGCGTATCAACGGGCTATGGAGATGCCCATCAATAGATATCAATGTGAGTGAGTAGAGATTGCCATGCAACGCATGTAGTAGAGCTATAAGTTTGTGAAAGCTCAACAAAAGAAACTAAGTGGGTGTGCATCCAACTTGCTTGCTCACGAAGACCTACGACACTTTGAGGAGGGCCATCATTGGAATATACAAGCCAAGTTCTATAATGAAAAATTTCCATTAGTATATGAAAGTGGCAACATAGGAGACTATCTAACATGAAGATCATGGTGCTACTTTGAAGCACAAGTGTGGTAAAAGGATAGTAGCATTGTCCCTTCTCTCTTTTTCTCTCATTTTTTTATTTGGGCCTTTTCTCTTTTTTATGGCCTTTTTTTTTCTTTTTTTTAGTCCGGAGTCTCATCCCGACTTGTGGGGGAATCATAGTCTCCATCATCCTTTCCTCACATGAGACAATGCTCTAATAATGAAGATTATCACACTTTTATTTACTTACAACTCAAGAATTACAACTCAATACTTAGAACAAAATATGACTCTATGTGAATGCCTCCGGCAGTGTACCGGGATGTGCAATGATTCAAGAGTGACATGTATGAAAAAATTATGAACGGTGGCTTTGCCACAAATACGATGTCAACTACATGATCATGCATGGCAATATGACAATGATGGAGCGTGTCATAATAAACGGAATGGTGGAAAGTTGCATGGCAATATATCTCGGAATGGCTATGGAAATGCCATAATAGATAGGTATGGTGGCTGTTTTGAGGAAGGTATATGGTGTATGGTACCGGCGAGAGTTGCGCGCTACTAGAGAGGCTACCAATGGTGGAAGGATGAGAGTGCATATAATCCATGGACTCAACATTAGTCATAAGGAACTCACATACTTATTGCAAAAATCTACAAGTAATCAAAACAAAGTACTACACACATGCCCCTAGAGGAAGGGTTGGTAGGAGTTAACCATCGCGCGATCCCGACCTCCACACATAAGGAAGGCCATCAATAAATTAATCATGCTCCAACTCCATCACATAGCGGTTCACCATATGTGCATGCTACGGGAATCACAAACTTCAACACAAGTAATTCTCAAATTCACAATTACTCTACTAGCATATCTCTAATATCACCATCCTCATATGTCAAAACAATCATAAAGAATCAAACTTCTCATAATATTAAACGCACTTTATATGGAAGTTTTTATTATACCCATCTTGGATGCCCATCATGTTAGGACTAATTTTATAACCAAAGCAAATTACCATGCTGTTCTAAAAGACTCTCAAAATAATATAAGTGAAGCATGAGAGATCAATAATTTCTACAAAATAAATCCACCACCGTGCTCTAAAAAGATATAAGCGAAGCACTAGAGAAAAATTATCTAGCTCAAAAGATATAAGTGCAGCACATAGAGTATTCTAATAAATTCCGATTCATGTGTGTCTCTCCCAAAAGGTGTGTACATAAAGGATGATTGTGGTAAACTAAAAAGCAAAGACTCAAATCATACAAGACGCTCCAAGCAAAACACATATCATGTGGTTACTAAAAATATAGCCTCAAGTAAAGTTACCGATAGACGAAGACGAAAGAGGGGATGCCTTCCGGGGCATCCCCAAGCTTAGGCTTTTGGTTGTCCTTGAATTATCTTGGGGTGCCTTGGGCATCCCCAAGCTTAGGCTCTTGCCACTCCTTATTCCAAAATCCATCAAATCTTTACCCAAAAACATCAAGACTTCACAACACAAAACTTCAACAGAAAATCTCATGAGCTCCGTTAGTATAAGAAAATAAACCCCCACTTTAAGGTACTGTAATGAACTCATTATTTATTTATATTGGTGTTAAACCTACTGTATTCCAACTTCTCTATGGTTCATACGTCCCGATACTACTCATAGATTCATCAAAATAAGCAAACAACACACGAAAACAGAACCTGTCAAAAACAGAACAGTCTGTAGCAAACTGTAACTTTCGAATACTTATGTAACTCTAAATATTCTGAAATAAATTGGTGGACGTGAGGAATTTGTCTATTAATCATCTGCAATAAGAATCAACCTAAAAGCACTCTCCAGTAAAAACTGGCAGTTATTCTCGTGAGCGCAAAAGTTTCTGTTTTTTTACAGCAAGATCGTAAAGACTTCACCCAAGTCTTCCCAAAGGTTCTACTTGGCACAAACACTAATTAAAACATAAAATCACATCTAACCAGAAGCTAGATGAACTATTTATTACTAAACAGGAGAAAAAACAAAGAACAAAAATAAAATTGGGTTGCCTCCCAACAAGCGCTATTGTTTAACGCCCCTAGCTAGGCATAAGAATAGATCTAGGTATTACCATCTTTGGTGTGCAATTCTTTAATTGAACACACGTAACCCTTAGGAGGTTCTTTGGTTTTGTTAATGATCAAACTCCTAGGCAAGAAATTGAGAAATTCATTTGTGGCATAAGGTTCCTTAACGATATCGAAAAAATTGGGGTGAATACTTATTGATTTGAGATCTTCATTTTCCTTACTAGAAGATTCACCATTATTCTTAGGAACGTAAATAAACTTCCACCGATCAAAGTTCTCGGAATGACCTGAAAATCCAAGGAGAATATTGTTGGAATAAATAAAAAATATTGGCGAAAGAAGCAAAGAGGGGGACCCACTTGCTGTCCACATGGGTGGAGGGCGCGCCCATCTCCCTAGGGCGTGCCCCCTGCCTTGTGGGTCCCCTGGACCTCCAACAACCTCAACTCCAACTCCGTATATTCACGTTCGGGGAGAAAAGTTCAGGGAGAAGGATTCATTGCGTTTTATGATACGGAGCCGCCGCCACCTCATGTTCTTCATCGAAAGGGCAGATCTGAAGTCCGTTCGGGGCTCGGGAGAGGGAAAATCGTTGCCATCATCATCATCAACCATCCTCCATCACCAATTTCATGATGCTCACCACCGTGCATGAGTAATTCCATCGTAGGCTTGCTGGACGGTGATGGGTTGGATGAGATTTATCATGTAATCGAGTTAGTTTTGTTAGGGTTTGATCCCTAGTATCCACTATGTTCTGCGATTGATGTTGCTGTGACTTTGCTATGCTTAATGCTTGTCGCCACGACCTGAGTGCCATGATTTCAGATCTGAACCAATTATGTTTTCATGAATATATTTGTGTTCTTGATCCTATCTTGCAAGTTGTAGACACCTATTAAGAGTTATGATCCGCATACCCCAAGGTGACAATAATTGAGATTTTTTCCGGTGATTATCGTAGTTTGAGGAGTTCATGTATTCACTAAGTGATGATGCTTTGGTCTGGTTCTCTATTTAAAGGAGGCCTCAATATCCCCTAGTTTTCATTAGGACCCCGCTGCCACAGGAGGGTAGGACAAAAGATGTCATGCAAGTTTGTTTCCATAATGCGTACATTATATTGATGAATTGGAGCTAGTTCTGTGTCACCCTAGGTTATAACTGTTGCATGATGAATGCCATCCGGCATAATTATCCATCATTGATCCATTGCCTATGAGCTTTTCACATATTGATCTTTGCTACGTTACTTTGCCGTTGCCACTGTTATAATTGCTATGAAACTGCTACTATTACTTTTGTCACCGTTACCGTTACTTCCATACTACTTTGCTACTAAATATTTTGATGCAGATATTAAGTCTTTCAGGGGTGGTTGAATTGACAACTCAATTACTAATACTTGATAATATTCTTTGGCTCCCCTTGCGCCGAATCAATAAATTTGGGTTGAATACTCTACCCTCGAAAACGGTTGCGACCCCCCTATACTTGTGGGTTATCAATGCACACCACATGTACGATGGCTTAACGCACAAGATGTATCAAGCTTTTTTTGTTGGCATTATTTTTCAATGAATTGCCGCAATGGAGCATTGCTTCAGATTTTGATCGGGTGCTACTTCGTTAACTGGACAACAAACTGATACGATTTAAAAGGTAAACAAGCCATTGCGCATGTGTAGGCGTTAGAACTTTCAGCGCTAAGATTATCAACAAGCAACTCCACGAGAGACAAAGTGCTTTTGTTCCGTACAATACACACTAACATAAATGTTATGCAAGTTTATTTCTATTCCTATATGATATCTGGGGTCTTCATGAATCCCTGCCTACAACTTTTGAATTAAGAATTATGTGTCTGTTGATCTTGTGCAGGTTTCGGTGTCATTCCGGTGGCGTGTAGGGCAACTGGAGATGCTGACATTCATTCAGTGCGGGTCACAAATTTTCGGTGAATTGTTTCTTTGGTCCTTGTACTTTTGGCCACCATCACCACTCCTAGAAGAACTCATTTAAAGGTTAGTCTAGTCACCCTGCCTCCCAAAATTTACATTCACAAATTTTAGGTGAATTGTTCCTTTGTTCCCTGTACTTTTATATATTGTAGCATTAACAATTAAGGAACATGGATGCAACTTCTTATGTTCTTCATGTCGTGCTGAACTAGTGATGAAGCCCACATGCAGTACATGGCAATCCTTATCTCTTATTCGGTCCTTTTTTGATTTGAGATTTAGGAATCACCTATGTATGGATTTAATACAGGCTCTACCTTGACACTTGCTAATATTCAGGGCATGTCTTTTGTTTGTGTTACTACTCAAGTGGATATATGTTCTTACACACACTTATTCTACTTCTAGCTTATATGTTGGTGGAATCCCTCTCGATTCATTTTCTTTAAATATGTGTAAACTAGCTAAACTTGGACAATAATGGTTACGTGTGTTAGTGGGTTGCAGGTAATGAGTAGTTTAGTAGACATATCCACTGAAGTATTTGCTTTACTTGATCAATTTTGTCCCATAGAATATGTGTGGAATCATTACAAGTTAGTATCCGCTGAAGTACAAATGGGACATGATTTGTGTGGAATCACTAGAATATGTGTGCCATCTACTAAGCTGCTTGGGCATTCTCTCTCTCTCTATCTCTCTCTCTCTCTCCCCTCCCTCCCCCTCCACCCCTCTCTCTCTCTCCCCTCCCTCCCCCTCCACCCCCTCTCTTTCTCTCTCTCTCGCTCATGAATATTCATATCATAAACCCATTCATCGGATCCCAACAAGCACACCACAAAAGAAGATTACATCGGATAGAACTCCAAGAACATCAAGGAGAACATGGTATTAAAGATCAAAGAGAGAGAAGAAGTCATCTAACTACTAGCTATGGACTCGTAGTGAAGGAAATATGCCCTAGAGGCAATAATAAAGTTGTTATTTATATTTCCATATATCATGATAAATGTTTATTATTCATGCTAGAATTGTATTAACCGGAAACTTAGTACATGTGTGAATACATACACAAACCAAAGTGTCCCTAGTATGCCTCTACTTGACTAGTTCGTTAATCAAAGATGGTTATGTTTCCTAACCATAAACATGTGTTGTAATTTGATGAACATGATCACATCATTAGGAGAATGATGTGATGGACAAGACCCATCCGTTAGCTTAGCATTATGATCGTTATAGTTACATTGCTACTGCTTTCTTCATGACTTATACATGTTCCTCAGACTATGAGATTATGCAACTCCCGAATAGCAGAGGAACACCTTGTGTGCTATCAAATGTCACAACATAACTGGGTGATTATAAAGATGCTCTACAGGTGTCTCCGAAGGTGTTTGTTGGGTTGGCATAGATTGAGATCAGGATTTGTCACTCTGTGTATCGGAGAGGTATCTCTAGGCCCTCTCGGGAATGCTCATCACTATAAGCCTTGCAAGCAATGTGATTAATGACTTAGTTACGGGATTAAGTATTACGGAACGAGTGAAGAGACTTACCGGTAACGAGATTTAACTAGGTATGATGACACCGACGTTCGAATCTCGGGCAAGTAACATACCGATGACAAAGGGAACAACATATGTTGTTATGCGTTTGACTGATAAAGATCTTCGTAGAATATGTGGGAGCCAATATGAGCATCTAGGTTCCGCTACTGGTTATTGATCAGAGATGTGTCTCGATCATGTATACATTGTTGATACGTCTCCAACGTATCTACTTTTCCAAACAATTTTGCCCTTGTTTTGGACTCTAACTTGCATGATTTGAATGAAACTAACCCGGACTGACGCTGTTTTCAGCAGAACTGCCATGATGTTGTTTTATGTGTAGAAAAGAAAAGTTCTCGAAATGTCCTAGAAATCCATGGAGGCAGTTTTTTGGAAAATATAAAAAATATTGGCGAAAGAATCAAGACCAGGGGCCCACACCCTGTCCACGAGACAGGGGGGCGCGCCCCCTCCCCCTGGGCGCGCCCCCCTATCTCGTGGGCCCCCTGGACCTCCACGAACCTCAACTCCAACTCCATATATTCACGTTCGGGGAGAAAAAAATCAGAGAGAAAGTTTCATCGCATTTTACGACACGGAGCCGCCGCCAAGCCCTAATCTCTCTCGGGAGGGCTAATCTAGAGTCCGTTCGGGGCTCTGGAGAGGGGAATTCGTCACCGTCGTCATCATCAACCATCCTCCATCACCAATTTCATGATGCTCACCGCCGTGCGTGAGTAATTCCATCGTAGGCTTGCTGGACGGTGATGGGTTGGATGAGATTTACCATGTAATCAAGTTAGTTTTGTTAGGGTTTGAGCCCTAGTATCCACTATGTTCTGAGATTGATGTTGCTATGACTTTGCTATGCTTAATGCTTGTCACTAGGGCCCAAGTGCCATGATTTCAGATATGAACCTATTATGTTTTCATGAATATATGTGTGTTCCTGATCCTATCTTGCAAGTCTATAGTCACCTATTATGTGTTATGATCCGACAACCCCGAAGTGACAATAATCGGGATACTTCTCGGTTATGACCGTAGTTTGAGGAGTTCATGTATTCACTATGTGCTAATGCTTTGTTCTGGTTCTCTATTAAAAGGAGGCCTTAATATCCTTAGTTTCCACTAGGACCCTGTCGGATTTCGGGTTCCGGCAGACCCTCTAGATTCGAACACTGGGGTGCACGCGGAGATTTAGCCCTCTGCCTACCTGCACCTCACCGCCTCGCTATGAACTAAGCAATCAAAGGAACAACACAAGAGACACAGAGTTTATACTGGTTCAGGCCACCATTGTGGTGTAATACCCTACTCCAGTGTGTGGTGTGGTGGATTGCCTCTTGGGCTGATGATGAACAGTACAAGGAAGAACAGCCTCGCGAGGGTCTGTTCTTGGCTGGGGCGATGAACTGCTAGGGGGAGTTCAATCGCTCTATCTACTGGTTTCTAGGTGAGGATCCGATGCCTCTACCTTGTGGTGGCTAGTCCTATTTATAGGCAAAGGCCCAGGGCCTCTTCCCAAATATTGAGCGGGAAGGGCGCCAACAATTGGCCATTTTGAAGGGGAACATCTAGTACACTTATCCTGACTAAAGTTGGTCCTCGCCTGTCGAAGGCTCTGGTGGTGACGCCGGCTTGGGCTCCACGATGACTTCCATCCTGCCATTCTGCTGGTCTTGGTCTTGTTGCACCGAAATGGATGCCTTTGCTTGATGCTCTCGCCTGCGCTTGCTCCCTTTGCACAAAAGAGGAAAGAAGGACACTGTGCGGGCTGGCGCCCGCCTGGCATCCTTGGTTGTCATGGCTTGCGTCATGGGCACCTCGCGAGGTACCCCGCCTTGATCTCTCCGCCTCCTCGCGAGCCAGCCTGATGAGGCCGTGCCTGAGGAAGCCTCCTATCGTCCGCCCCGCGAGGCTTGGCCCCTCGCGAGGGTCTTTAGCTCGTGTTGATGAAGATGGGCCATGCTGGGCCGCCCCTTGAGCCACGCCGCAGGCCACAGGCAGGCAAGTCTGGGGACCCCCGTTCCCAGAACGCCGACAGTAGCCCCCGGGCCCAAGGCGCGCCCGGACTTGGCTGAGCAGAGAGGCGAAGGGGTATGTGCGAAGCGCCGCGGGCCCTAACAGCCTGCGGCCTCGGGCGCCGCGTGGCGGTTGATTGGACGTGGGTGGCCCTGCTTCCCCATGCCTCCTTATTTTGCGCCCGGCTAGGCGGACCCGTGGTTGCACACAGTCTTTCCTCTTCTCGCCGCTCGGCTGTCCCCTGTTCTTCCTCCTCTCGTGCTCTAGTCTCTGCTTCCAATCCAATCTTGAATCCTCCCTCTTCCCGTTGCCATGGCTCCGACAAAGAAAGGAAAAGGGAAGAAACCAGTGCCTCCTCCTCGCTCGCCGTCGCTGGCGGCTCCCGCCGTCGATCGGTCGATCATACTTAACCGAGAAGGCTTGGGCAAGGTCAGCTCTGCTCTGGCCACCATCTTGAACGAGTGCGGGAGGACGACAACCTGGCCTGCATCCCACTTCTCCATCGACAGGGTGGTCACCGAGGTCCGGTACTTTGCCGACGCCCTGTGGGCGGGATTGGTTCCACCCATCTCTGATTTCTTCAATGCTGTGCTCTCCCATTACCAGATCCATATGATGCATTTGGGTCCTGAATCCATTACTCTGCTCGCCGTCTTCTCCTTTGTCTGTGAGGCGATGATGGGCATCACTCCCTTGGTTGCCTTACTGCGCCACTTCTTCTCTCTGCGCCTCGTCGATCCTACCCAATGCTCAGGGTGCGTGAGCTTCATTGCCGCACCAGAAACAGTGGCTTCAGGGATTGATTTCAGCCTTCCTCCGTCCGCGCCTGGGTTCCGCGAGCGGTGGCTGTACGTGGATGTAGGGGTGCCCAGCCCCCTGCTTTCGGAGCCAAAGTCACCCGCTGTCCCCAATTCAGGCTGGGGCCAGGAGACGCTCATGAGCCCCCGGCTCATCTTCGTCTGGCGTTGCTTCGCGCTCTTGAGGGAGCTTGGTGTGACGGCGCCTAAGGTGGTGAAGGAGTTCCTGCTATGCTGCATTGCTCCTCTCCAGCGCCACTCCTGCCGGATGTGGTTCTTCGGCGGGCGTGAAGATCGCATGAGGCTCCAGGAGGAGGACCTAACGCCCGAAGCAATGAGGAAGGTGCTCTTGGTCTTGACTGGGGACCCTTCCCCCGGCAGCATCCGGCACGGGGGGGCTCTGATGTACCTTTGCTCGAACAGGGGTGACTTTGTGAAGCAGATGCCCGATTTCAACGAATGAGGGCTGCGACCCACCGGCCTCAGGGGTCCTCGCGAGAACCCAGTGATGGTGACTGCCTTCCCAGTCGCCCACGGCGGTCCTTCCTCAAGTGGTGGAGCGGGGAGGCATGGGCCGCCGGAGGCTGAGGC
>NC_041389.1:622124318-622138895 GCF_002162155.2 Triticum dicoccoides
GGGCAGCTCCTGAGGCCCGTACTGCTGCGGCTGGAGGCGTTGAGCCACTGCCAACGTCGCCCGTGGTTGAGGCCCCCGGGGCCCCAGATATCCTTCTTGGCGAGGCGACCAGCGGCGTGCATCAGGACGACACACCAGACGCTGGGCATCTCGACGCTTCTTCTTCGCTGCAGGCTGACCCCTGCGCTCAACTCTTGAGTCGCTACTGCGTGGACTTCGAGGCTCTCTGGAAGAAAAGGGAGGCCTTGGGTGACGATTACCCTTATCGCCTGCTGAAGCGCCAGAAGTATTTCGCCATTGATGAGTAAGCCTTCCCCTTTCCTAGCTCTTGATCCTCCCGCTGCTTTAGCTGATCCTTGCTCTGCAGGGCCCTTCCTGCCGAGCTCGCAGAGATGACTGAGGAGCCATCCCCCAGGCTCCGCCCTCTCCACCGCCTTCGAGCGCTCCGAGTTCCAGCAGAGCCCTCGTGGTGAGGCCGGCCGGAGAGGTGAGCCATCCTGTGGTGCATCGTGGCCCTGCGCGCCTCGCGTCCCTCCTTCGCGAGACTTCTCGGGACATAGCCAGCCTGCCGTGGGCCTCGCGTCTAATCATGGATGGCGATTGGCTGAGGTCGGCCCTGCGCTCTTCACTTGGGGAGGGGCTGGCTCCTGGCCGGGCTTCTGGCGAGGCGTGCCCGGCCATCACGAGGGCGCCAGCCCCCAGCCCCCTACCCAGAGGAGCAGTGTTGATTCGTGGCCCCGATGCTTACTTGGGGCGGATGACGACGCCGAAGACGTGCTCGAGCGTGCCCGGAGGCATCGCGTCCTTCGCCAAGGGTTTCTCTGGAGGGCGGCTGATGAGGTGAGCCGGCTTGGTGAAGAGCTTGCTGATGAAGACGCATGCCTTGAGGCTGAGGGCCTGCGCCTGGCTGAAGAGAGGCACAAGCTGGAGGCAGCCGCTGCCCTTGCGCGCCACCAGCGTGACCTTGACAATGAGGAGGCCGAGGCGTTGCTGGTGGCCTCTCGGGAGGCCCGTTCCCGGGCCGTTGAGGAGGCCCGAGAGGCTGACCGACGGCGCGAGGCGTCGGAGGAGCGGGCGCGGGAACTCCTGGCCTTGTGCCACTCCCTGGAGCAGCAGGTGGAGCTGCGTGAGACGGCCCTTGCGTCGATGAAGGTGGCTTCGGTCGACCAGGCAGAGCTCCTGAGGCGCGAAGAGGCACTGACGCTAGAAGCTGCCGAGCGCGCACGTGAGCCTGAACGTCTGGAGACGAGGGAGCGCCTGGTGACACAGGCGGAGGATGATGTTGCAGCGCGCGAGGCCCAAGTCCTGGAAGAGGTTGAACGTGGGGTGACGGCGGCTTGTTTGAACCTTGAGCACGAGCTCGAGGAAAGGCTGGGGTTGATCCGGGTCGAGGCCGAAGGCAGACCGCCGCCCTGAGGGCCAAGCTGGAGGAAGCGACGCAGCGAGCCGATGCTTCTCGGGCCGCCCTCGACGCAGCGCAAGAGGAGCTGACCACCTCCCGCGCCGAGGCGCTTCTTCTCCGCCAGCGGGTGGACGAGGCCGAGGCCGTCGCGCGTCAGAACGAAGACGAGATACGCCAGCGGCGGATTCTGGAGCACGAGCATGGCCCCATGCTTGCCAGGCTCCGGGAGAGAGCCAACGCGGCCTTGGGTAACATCTGCGAGGCGGCTGTTGTCCAGCCCCATGCAGTCAACTATGCTGGCAATCTTCAGTTTTTCACCAACATGGTGACGCAGCTGGAGGCGCGGTCGGTAGGTGCCAACAGGCTGGTGGAGGAGAGGAGCCGCGCCCTGCTCGGACGTGCCTTCTCCCGTGTCTTCAGCCACCTTCAGAACATGGACCCCCACTTCGACTTTGACGCCGCCATCGCTCCAGTGCCCCAGGCCGTCCGAGGTGACCTGGTGCGCTGGGTGGAAGACAATGTGGATGCCCTTTTCAGGGCCTTCGTTTCTGATAACGACAACGCGGTCGTGGCTTTCAATGAAGGTGATGTGGTGAATGGCCCTGGCACCACTGTCGGTGACGCGGAGGGCAATGGTGAGGCCAGCGACGCCAGCGATGATTCAGGAGGCGCCCCTGAGGATGCATTGGGGGATTTATCCGACTGACCGCGTGTTGTTCCTGCTTCCTTACCCTACGCAGATAGAGTTCGGGCCTTGCCCTGAAGGTTGTAAGAGCATTTTGGAAGGGGGGGCCCATCATGTAAAAACTCGTATTCATCGTATAAGTAGATGCGATATCACTCGTATGCCTGCGCCAAGCGGTTGGCTTGTTTACCTTCGACCCATGTGGGCCTCGAGTCAGCCTGCGGAGGGCGGTGGTGCTTCGAGCGTCTTCTGAACGAGCCCGTAAAACCTGTAATGAAAACCTCCTAAGAGGGCGCGGCGACGGCAGTCTGGGCTGCACGCAAGCTAGGCCTGGCACGGCTCGTGAGGGGCTCACGAGGGGAGGCAGCTGAAGCAAAGTGGTAACCAGAACACGAGAGATTGCTTGAACGAGACTAAACACCCCTTCCCCGAACACACGCAAATCTTCGAGCTCAAATCCAACTAAAATTCAACAGGGAAAATGGCAACCAAGGGGAAAAAGTAACGAAGGCAGAAAAAGGCCACGTCCGGCACCTAGTCTAGTCTTGGACGTCTTCTCACCAGCGCGGAGCTAAGTGCTACCACTGGGCGTGGGAGGGAGCCCAGGGCCTGAGGCCGGCACCCCTGAGATTCCGGGGCGTGTACAACCCCACTCATTATTACGTGAGAGTGTCACGGGGCGGCGAGCTTCACAGGCACTGGGCCTTCTTCACAGCCACCGGCCTTGCTTCATATCGCCAGATGAGGGCCCCGCCTTGCACCACACTCTAGTGCCACCGATGATGACCGGAAACCAGGACACCGCCGATGGGGTAGAGCGGTCGCCAGCGGTTCCCTCGACGACCACAGGTCCTCTGCTAGGGGCAGGCTCTGGGGCACCTCCCCAGCAGAGGGCCTACCTCCTGAGGACGCCTTGCTCCGAACGCCACGGTGCGATGTCGGATCTTGTCCCCTCTCCTGCAGCCCCCGGCGCCCTCCTCCTGAAGGGTAGGAAGCTGTGGGAGTGGGGCAGCCGCCCGTCGTCGTAACCTGCACCTCCTGCGACCCATGGTTGGCGTATGCCTACTCCTGAGGAATTAGCGGTACCTGATACTCGTTGTTCCTAGCGTAGCCGATGGGGCCTTCTCGGGGCTCCTGGAAGAGTTCAGCTTCTGGCGCCTCGTCCCCCCATCTTGGGCCGAGGAGCGAGCCTTGTTCATCCTCATGCGCACGCCCTTGGTCCATCATATGTGGCACATACTCTTATGGGGCCGCCATCCCGAAGGCCGCGCCGTAGCGCCCCGCGTGCCACACAACGCTGCTTGAGGCGCCCACCTGAGGGTGGTAGCGCGGCAGCCCATTGGGGCCACGGGTTGTGGCGAGTCCTTCTTTAATGACCAGGGGCGGAGGCAGCGCCGCCGCTGGCCCGAGGCTGACGGCCTGGCCGGCGTTGGGGTGGCCTTGGAGTCCGCTTGGGGCCGCACGGGCGTGCACGGAGCCCCCGTGCGGGCCACCCTGGACCTGAGGTGGGAGTTGGGTGCAGAAGGGGGGAGCCCCCGAGGCGGCGAAGCCCAGGAGCACTGCCACCCGCTCTAGCAGCACATCGTGACCGCCTTCTAGCAGCCTGCACTGCAGCAGCTCTCGGGCCACGGTGAGCGCGGCCTTCGAGTTCGCCTGCTCCCGCCGGGTGTACGGCGCCGTGGCCGCAGCGTGGTGGGAGGCCCTCGCCGCCGACCGCGCCTGCCGCGTCGAGAGAGCGGTCGCCGCCTGTCCGCGTCTCCCGCGGCCCGCAGCGCCCTGCGGACCGCGAGCTGCCTGGGGCGCGGGGTTGCCCGGGGCGAGCGGTTCTGCGTGGGCGGGCTAGGCCGCCCAAGGATCAGGGTTGCCTGCCTGGTCGCCGGACATGATGATGATGATGCGACGGGACGCGAAGCGACATAAGGTGGATTCCGGCGCACCCCTACCTGGCGCGCCAAATGTCGGATTTCGGGTTCCGGCAGACCCTCTAGATTCGAACAATGGGGTGCACACGGAGATTTAGCCCTCTGCCTACCTGCACCTCACCGCCTCGCTATGAACTAAGCAATCAAAGGAACAACACAAGAGACACAGAGTTTATACTAGTTCAGGCCACCATTGTGGTATAATACCCTACTCTAGTGTGTGGTGTGGTGGATTGCCTCTTGGGCTGATGATGAACAGTACAAGGAAGAACAGCCTCGCGAGGGTCTGTTCTTGGCTGGTGCGATGAACTGCTAGGGGGGGTTCAATCGCTCTATCTATTGGTTTCTAGGTAGGATCCGATGCCTCTACCTTGTGGTGGCTAGTCCTATTTATAGGGAAAGACCCAGGGCCTCTTCCCAAATATTGAGCGGGAAGGGCGCCAACAATTGGCCATTTTGAAGGGGAACATCTAGTACACTTAGCCAGACTAAAGTTGGTCCTCGCCTGTCAAAGGCTCTGGCGGTGACACCGGCTTGGGCTCCACGATGACTTCCATCCTGCCGTTCTGCTGGTCTTGGTCTTGTTGCACCGAAATGGATGCCTTTGCTTGATGCTCTCGCCTGTGCTTGCTTCCTTTGCACCAAAGAGGAAAGAAGGACACTGTGCGGGCTGGCGCCCGCCTGGCGCCCTTGGTCGTCATGGCTTGCGTCATGGGCAACTCACGAGGTACCCCGCCTTGATCTCTCCGCCTCCTCGTGAGCCAGCCTGACGAGGCCATGCCTGAGAAAGCCTCCTGTCGTCCGCCCCGCGAGGCTTGGCCCCTCGCGAGGGTCTTGAGCTCGTGTTGATGAAGATGGGCCATGATGGGCCGGCCCTTGAGCCACGCCGCACGCCGCAGGCAGGCAAGTCTGGGGACCCCCGTTCCCAGAACGCCGACAGACCCCGCTGCCACGGGAGGGTAGGACAAAAGATGCCATGCAAGTTCTTTTCCATAAGCACGTATGACTATTTACGGAATACATGCCTACATTACATTGATGTACTGGAGCTAGTTCTGTGTCATCCTATGTTATAGCTATTACACGAGGAATCGCATCCGGCATAATTATCCGGCATTGATCCATTGCCTACGAGCTTTTCACATATTGTTCTTCGCTTATTTACTTTTCCGTTGCTACTGTTACAACTACTACAAAAACCCCAAAACTATTATCTTTACTTTTGCAACTGTTACCTTTATTATCATACTACTTTGCTACTAAATACCTTGCTGCAGATACTAAGTTATCCAGGTGTGGTTGAATTGACAACTCAACTACTAATACTCAAGAATATTCTTTGGCTCCCCTTGTGTCGAATCAATAAATTTGGGTTGAATACTTTACCCTCGAAAGTTGTTGCGATCCCCTACACTTGTGGGTTATCAAGGCTAATTTCTGGCGCCGTTGCCGGGGAGCATAGCTCTATTCTCTGAGTCACTTGGGATTTATATCTGTTGATCACTATGAAGAACTTGAAAGACGCTAAAACCAAGATTTTTCCCTCAACTACGAGGGAGGTAAGGAACTGCCATCTAGCTCTGCACTAGATTCTCCTTCTGTTATTAGTAAATTTGCGACACCTAAACCTGCTACTGCTATGAACTCTAATGTGTCGCATGTTATTGATGATGCCACTTCTGCTTTGCATGATACTTATGATGAAACTACTTCTGTGCGTGATACTACTTTGCCATTAGCTGAATTTCTTGATGAACAACTTGCTAGGGTTAGAGAGAATGAAATTATTGAAGACGCTATTATTGATGATAGTGATGATGAAAATTCTCCCAATGATTATGAATTGCCTATTGTTCCTGAGGGTTATGTTATGAATGAAGAAGCTGCTAGAGCTATCTTGGCTTGCAATGATAGATATGATCTTAAGAAATTATTAGCTAAATGGAAGCAGCAGTCTCTTAATGCTAGAATGAAACCTGACTCCGCTTTTGCTACTTCACCTATTTGTGTTACGGATCAGGATTATGAATTCTCTGTTGATCCTGAGATTATTACTTTAGTTGAATTTGATCCTTTTTATGGCCTTGAATCTGAAACTGTAGTGGCACATCTTACCAAGTTGAATGATATAGCTACCCTGTTCACTCATGATGATAAATCTCGCTATTTTTATATCCTTAAGATATTTCCGTTCTCGTTAAAGGGTGATCCTAAGACTTGGTATAATTCTCTTGCTCCTGGTTGTGTGCGTAGTCCCCAGGATATGATTTATTACTTCTCTGCTAAATATTTTCCTGCTCATAAGAAACAAGCGGCCTTGCGGGGAATATATAATTTTATGCAAATCAAAGAAGAGAGTCTCACACAAGATTGGGGAGGTTTCTCCGATTACTTAATGCTTTGTCTGATCATCCTCTCAAGAAAAATGAAATACTTGATATATTTTATAATGGACTAATCGATGCTTCCAAGGACTACTTGGATAGTTGTGCTGGTTGTGTTTTCAGGAAAAGAATAGTCGACGAAGCTGAATTACTATTGAACTAGCGGGGTCACCCGCGCATTTGCGCGGCTAGATTTTTCCAATTTATAGTTTCACATGCTAAAGCGATGTTTTGTCGTGTTAAATATTTTTGCATTTTACAATAAACATCGTACTATCAGAAAATTTACAATTATGCATGTATTGAGCCCATTTAGATCATTCTTAAGGTGTGTTAAAACTCATTTTTTTGACTGATAATGAATAATATAGAACCATTAAATTTAAATATGTATCTTGAAAAAAAAAGCATTTTCAATTCACAAATATGGTCCAATAATATATGTACTTGTGTGTATGACCTTGTGCCCTTGATTTTGTTATTCATAATTTCATATGTTAGAAGCTATATTTTGTCATTTTAAATACCTTTTAGATTAGATAGACATTGCATACTATCATAATTTTAAAAATTATGCATTCGTCTAGTTTAGTTTATGGGGTGTTGAAGCTAATGAAGGTATTTGTTCAGTGTCACCTCCATAAATCACTACATTAGAAGTTTAAAACTCCTAAGCTTGAAATATAATTTTGACTACACACTGTTTTTGCCCATTTCCCCAAATCCAATCTGTTATGGCTTGGATATAAATTGCTATATGCTCGAGTGGGTTTCCCATGTCTATCGTCAGGCGGATTTGGCTTCACATGCTCTGCAAAATCGCATCATCTAGCCAGTTCTTGCTCTCTTGGTTTTATTGTAAACTTTCCTCCACACAAAATGATCCTGTCACCCTTAAAATTGATATTGTCAAACCAATATTTAAGATTACCATGAAGAAATATAAAAAAAAGCAAAATGTACTAAATCAATTGGAAAGTTCCATAAACTAAATGTGATCGTACTTAAATTTAAGTTCTTGTCACATCCGGTTTAATCAAGGTGTGGCTTTTCTATTCCAATCTACGGGTGCAACAATGGAAAAGCATCGCTGCAAATAAAAAAGGAAAGGAATGAAGCCCAAACCTGGTATTTTGCTGACATCGCTTATGACCATAGCACACGCAATGCTACCCAATTTTTTGTTAGATGAATTCTATCTCAATTGCTCACATGCACTCATAGTTTGGATAATTATTCAGGTCTATGCTTGATTTATTACAACTTTTTAAACCTCCACTGCTAAGTGCAATCTAATAAATAATAATGGCCAGGATTATTACATATGAACCTAGCTACTATGAATGTACCTCAGAGTAGATTTCATTAGCCTCATCTTTGACATGTACGGCAAGCCGTTTAGCGTTCTTGACATGCATGTATCTGTCTAGTTTTATTCCGTAAGCCGAGGTTGCTTGCTGTAGATGGGCGTCGCCCAGTCCGGGTACACATGTATTTTATGCATTCAAATTCAAACAGATGGTTGTAGATTACACGTGCAATGTTTCCTTGGATGAGAAGACTTTGTAGTAAGTACGTGTGAAGAAATCAAGAATGAGTAGCTAGTTGAATGTCCTGCAATGCACCCATCGCTGCTTCTCATCTGTGGAGTGCACTGCAATCACCAATGGCGTCGACATGTCGTAGTACATAGACTGGCAGAGTACCATCTCGTTCTACCCATAGTCTTGTCGGCGGTCATGGAGGCTGAGGAAGCGCCTCATCATCAAGAGAAGGAAAACTCCTTGATCAGACTGGTGCATCACCCCATTACGGTCTCGACGGTGCAATCTATGCATGTGACTATCTGGCCATGGCCGACAACCTAGCCGAGTCTTCATACTTGCGACCTTGATGTCGAGCGCTAGCACAATCTTTTAAATTGACTGTACGGATGGCCGACAACCTGACGTTCACTTCGTGCTTACTCCACGATGTCGACAGCCTCGGAGATGAGCCTTGTCACAAGTTACGTTGTTGTCATGCTAGCACCTGCAGTCCTGCCATCCCAGATCTCAGGCGAGCACTCCCGCCCAATTTAACTTTGTGCCAACCAAGCCATGCTCCAAGAGTCTTCAAAACGTTCTAACGATCGCATCGTTTAGCTCATGCATATATGGGTGCAACGTGAGACTTTCTTTGTTGAGGGAGAGCGTGACTAT
This sequence comes from Triticum dicoccoides, assembly GCF_002162155.2. Classification (NCBI taxonomy): domain Eukaryota; kingdom Viridiplantae; phylum Streptophyta; class Magnoliopsida; order Poales; family Poaceae; genus Triticum; species Triticum dicoccoides. Next base: position 622,132,913 of record NC_041389.1, read on the forward strand.
CTTTTTTTAGGAAAGAGAGGACGCTAGACTTTCCTTTATCTATTCTTGTACTTTACCACTTTATGCATATTCTTTTTCCTGGAAAGAGCAACCCGCATGTTTCCTTTATTCATAATATGTAGTACGTGGCAATGATCTTGCACGTACGCATGTTGGACTCAAATTGCATGTGTCAACGGTAGACCTGTTCGTACGTGGCAATATTTTAAGTTTTTTTTCTTGGAAAAAGTCCAAAACAAACCTTGAATTTGTCGGCGAAAGCTAAATCAAACTCTGAACTCTCAATCCCTGAAATTAGCACACCAAACTCTCTTATCCCGGTCTATTTTAAACCTTGAGAGGACTTAACCGGTATTTGATGAATTGGGCCGGCCCATTAGCGGTATCGCTCCCGCGCGCACACTGCTCTGGGTTTTCTATGTTTTTTTTCTCTTTTTTTCTTTTTTACACATGTCTATTTTTTCTTCGTACCCAATGTTCACTTTTAGCGCACACATAAAATATTTTTTGATAAATTTTTGATAGTTTCAAATACATTATGTACATTTTTAAATTAAATGTTTTCAATTTTTTTGAATACATGGTTATATTTTTCCAAATAGATGTTTACATTTTTAGTGACAATAAGCATTTTATAAAACTAAACGAACGCTCTTTCGCATAGTTCAACATTTTTGAATTTGTAGACACTTTTTTCAAACACATGCTAAGTATATTCTATTAAGTGTAAGACACAATTTTTACAACATGCAAACAATTTTTTTTACATTGTACACACATTTTTGTTTGAAAATGTCACAAACACATTTTTTTGAAACACGTGAACATTATTGAAATGCTACATTTTTTTGAATGTATGAAACATTGTTTGAATCACAGAAATATTATTATACATTGTACAAACATTTGTTTGAATTGGTCCGCACATTTTTTTAACTTGTGATATTTTTTAGATGTCAAAAAATATTTTCTTACAATTTGTTCAGATTTCCAAATTCTTTCCTATTTTGTAAATTTTTGTTCAGCTTGCAGAAAAGAAAAGCTCGCTTCATGTCTGGTTGGCCGGCCCAGACGAGTCCCTAGGCAACGATCCGAAACATTTTCTAAAAACATTATTTACAAAATTCTAGAAACATTATTTATAAAATGTGACACTATTTTTGAAAATCCGAAACATTTTCATAGCATGTGAAAACCTGTTGAAATCTGAACATTTTTTAGAATTGTTTTTGAAATCAGAAACAGTTTTTTAAAATGCGAATAGATTTTTCTAAATTCTAGAAAAGATTTAAAACACGAAAGGAATTGAATTTGTGTGATAAATAGAAAACAGGAATATTTTTTAGGTTCTGAAATTTTTAGAAATGCACGAATATATTTTAAAGTTCAGGATTTCTTGTTGTGTTATAGTGGGCCGGCCCAATTTCTGAGTAGTAGGTTATCCCGGCCGGGATTTTCTTATTCCTAGTGTGCCAAACAGATCTAGGGTCCAAAATAGACCGGAATTAAAAGTTCAGAGTGCCAATTTCCGGGATTCAAAATTCAGGGTTTGATTTAGCTTTCATCTACAACTTCAAGGTTTGTTTTGGACCTTTTCCTTTTTTTCTTCCAAACATGACTCTTCATTATTTGGCTGCGGTACTTTCCTTATGGTGGACTTTTGGTACGTAAGACGTGACATGTTAAACTGTTTGTACGCGATAATATTGTTGTATGTAAGGCTATATCTTTTATATCTTAACCATTAATTTCTAATATTGACGGTCAAGATAATTTAATCTATGAGGGCGAACGTGATAGCTTAATAATATAATATTCATGCTGATACATTTGAGCCTAGATTTACTACGACTTTTGAAAATAGACTTGCATAGGTGACTTGAATACTTCCACATCAAGATTTATTTCTCTCTTTATGCTATGACCATTTTTTTACTTCATTTATTTAGTTCAAAGTTACATAATAGTTGATATATCATCAATGAGAAATAAAAAAATGAGTTTATCCCTTTTATGATACACATAAAAATTAGATTGCTAATGTATCAATAAGGTCTGAGAATTTTTGTCTTCGACAAATTTATTGCTAGGTGTCTATCCGAGTTACCTATAAATTTTGATAACATAATTCTTGGGGATTTTAATCCAAATAATGACTCATGCTTAATTTCTTATTTATTATAATTGTTCTCCAAGAGTTCAATCTAAAGGACGACATGTATTTAGAACTTGTTTTTTCTGTCTCTACATGTCACATTTTTTAGCCGAAGCACATGTCTCATCATTGATCACAGTAACTTTGATTTTTTTTTTGGTGAAGTAGCATTGAGACACTAATACATAATTTCTTAAAGGTATTCTCCCAAATAATTGTAAACTACAGTTAACTTTGTGTGTGTGTTTTTTGCCGGGAGTTAACTTTGCGTGTTCATGCCTTATTCTTCTGAACTCTACCCCTTTTGTTATAAGCCGGAAAATACATCTACAGAAAATCAAATATAAACATGTGTTTCAGTATTCCGATTAGTGGAAACTCATTGTTGATCAATGATGTCACTGCGTGCATGAACGTGGTTTGAAAACACGAATTACTTGGGCTGGCCGATGGTGTCCGTCCTTAAGCAAACAGGGGATCCCACATACTGTAGTACACCTTCCGATTAGTATATTATGTACTATCTACTGCAGGACCGCAAGGTTCTTTTTTTAAGGGTCGCGCTAACTGCCACACGTGTGGCAGGAAGGAAGACGCACCACACGTCTCTAATGTAAACAGATTGTCACGTCATCGCATGCATGCATGCAGGAATCTTTTTGGATTTTCAGTTTTTAAAATGTTTTATCTCTTAAACGAAAAATCTGATTGAAAATCCGTTTTCACCATTAAATCCCTCGCGATGAGATCTTTGAAACTAGATCCCATGTTGATATGTTTTGATGAAAAAAAATTTGGATTAAAAGTTGTCATGTTTATTGCATATGAATTGCCATGATGTTTACACTGAAGTTGCCATGATATGTTTCAGCTATTTTCTTCTATATTTAAAAGTAAATTTTGACATTTATAAAACGGGGAATTAAGAAACTAGACTTGCCATGAACCATAAACTAAATTGCCATGATACATGCACGTAAAATTGCCATGGTTCATACAAAAAATAATTTTCATGGTGAAAGTACTGGAGTTGCCATCATCAAAATACTAAAATTGCCATGATCTACAAACTAAAATTGCCACATGGCAACTTTAGTTTAAGCCCTATGGCAACTGCAGTGTAAACATCGTGGCAACTTCTGGCAAAAAAAAATCGTCGAAACATATCAACATGGGGTCTAGTTTTGAAGATCTCGTCGAGACGGATTTAATGGTGAAAACAGATTTTTAGTTCGCTTTTTTATTTAGGAGATACAACATTTTTAAGCCGAAAACCAAAAAAAATTATGCTGATGTCATCTATTCATACATGGCAAAATGAGTGGTGATGGAGGCGTGTGGGCGATGTGCAAACGCCCACACATGTGGGCGTTAACATTTCTGTTTTTTAAAGGCCTGTGTAATCCCGCAAAAAAAAGAAGTTCGTGCAAGAATCTGACTTGAATCGGACTCAAGATACTTTAATCTTGTCGAGAGGTTTCATTAAAAAGAAATCATAGAGACATAGTTCCACATATGCAAGCTGTATTAGTTGGAAAAATCATGGTCGTTTTTATGTCTAAAAGCTGGAAATCTTGGTCACGCTCTTTCTATTTTTATTTCAGAACCGCTCTTCTCAAAAGTTGGAAATCTTGGTCAGACTACTCTTACGTGCCCCTAAAAAAAGGACTAATCTTACGTGACATGTTGTAGCGCTTTTATGTGCACATAATATTTGTATGTAAGGTTATGTCTTTAAATCTCAACCGTTTATATTTAAATATTTACGGTTGAGATAATTTAATCTGTGTGGATCAACGTGATGGCTTATTTGACTCTCGTCTTAATTAAATAATAGATAATATGTTGACTAATGAAAATAATTGAACTCTTCCCGAACCAATTCCTGAGGCAATTCCTGAACCAATTGAGCCAACTCCTGAGCCTATTCCTAAACCCACTCCGAAGAAGAGAGGTGTTTTATTTCTCAGTCCTGAAGATATGCAAGAGGCAAAGAAATCAATGAAAAAAATGTATTAAAGCTGAAGATGTTAAGAATTTACCACCTATTGAAGAAATATATGGTCTTAATATACCGCATGTTGAAGAACCACATTGTCTTGATAACCCGATACATGTAGTAAAGGTAAATTCTTTCTATAGATATGATAAAGTTGAAATTCCCTCTACTAAATTTCATACCTCGTGCTTAGATGAATTTGATGACTTTATGGCTAGACAAGAAAATTTTAATGCTTATGTTGATAGAGAGTTAAAGAATAATGGTTTCAAGATAGGACGCGTGAGTGATAATATGGCTAGAGTTAAAGGTGAACTTAAACTCATTAGCAAGTATGCGTCTATGGTTGCTACTAAAGCTGAGCAAGTACTTAAAACTCAAAATGATTTGCTTGATGAATTAAATAATAATAATGACTTTGTTGTTAGAGTGGCTACTAGAACTGGTAGAATGACTCAAGAACCTTTGTATCCTGAAGGCCACCCTTAGAGAATCGAGCAAGATTCTCAGAGAAATAATTTAGAAGCACCTAGTTCTTCCAAAAAGAAGAAAAAGAAAGACGATAGGACTTTGCATGATTCTAGTGAACCTACTATAGACACACCTGAGAATCCTAATGATATTTCTATCTCTGATGCTGAAACACAATCAGGTGATGAACATGAACCTAGTGATAATGTTAATGATAACGTTCATGTTGATGCTCAACCTAGCAAAAACAATGAAGTAGAAGCTGAACCTACTGTTGATCTTGATAACCCACAATCAAAGAATCAACGTTATGATAAGAAAGATTTTGTTGCTAGAAAGCACGGTAGAGAAAGAGAACCATGGGTTCAGAAACCCGTGCCCTTTCCTCCTAAACCATCCAAGACAAAGGATGATGAGGTTTTTTAACGCTTTGCTGAAATGATTAGACCTATCTTCTTACGCATGTGCTTAACTGATATGCTTAAAGTAAATCCTTATGCTAAGTATATGAAGGATATCATCACAAATAAAATAAAGATACCGGAAGCTGAAATTTCCACCATGCTTGCTAATTACACTTTTAAGGGTGGAATACCAAAGAAACTTGGAGATCCGGGGGTACTAACTATACCATGCTTCATTAAAAGAAATTATGTTAGAACTGCTTTATGTGATCTTGGAGCCGGTGTTAGTGTTATGCCTCTCTCTTTATATCGTAGACTTGAATCGAATAAGTTGACACCTATTGAAATATCTTTGCAAATGGCTGATAAATCAACTGCTATACCTGTCGGTATTTGTGAGGATGTGCCTGTTGTGGTTGCAAATGTCACTATCTTAAGAGACTTTGTTATTCTTGATATTCCCGAGGACGATAGTATGTTGATTATCCTTGGTAGACCTTTTCCGAATACTGGAGGGGCTGTTATTGATTGCAACAAAGGCAATGCCACTTTTCATGTTAATGGTAATGAGCATACGGTACACTTTCCGAGGAAACAATCTCAAGTTCATAGCATCAATTCTATTGGAAAAGTTCCAACTATTATTATTAGAGGTTTTGAATTTCCTCTCCCTACTGTCAAGAAAAAGTATGATATTCTAATTTTTGGGGATTTTCATATCCCCATTGAGGTAACTTAGTGTTATTCGAAATTTCTCCGGTTCCGTGTTATTCGGAATGAGTTTGTTAACAAGACTTGATCAACCTTGTTAGTGGATTCATTTTGATGATCATGAGATGGATGAAACTAGAAGGCACAACCTTCTGTACCCTCTTTTTACTTTCTGTTATTTAGAATAAATAAAGCAAAAATAGTATTATCTATCTGTTTTCTGAATTATCCGTGCATTAAAAA
>NC_041389.1:622139217-622161559 GCF_002162155.2 Triticum dicoccoides
CCCCTGTCTCGTGGTCCCTGGTGGCCCCCTCCACTTATGCCAGCATCCACACACTTCATCTTCTACCCAAAAAATCCCCATCCAGCTCAAGCACGAGTTCTAGCTCATTTTGCTGAGATTTTCGATCTCCTAGCTCAAAGCTCCATTCACAAAACTGCTTTGGGAGATTGTTGCTTGGTATGTGACTCCTCCATTGGTCCAAATAGTTTTGTTCTAGTGCTTTATTCATTGCAAATTTTTTCTGCATAGGTGACCATGTTCTTGAGCTTGCATGTTAAATTTATGAGGTCCCAAGCAATTCTAATGCATGATATAGGCTCTAGGCACTTGTAGGAGTAGTTGCTACCAATCTTGTTTAGTTTTATTCACTTTTATTTTGAAGTTACTAAATTTTCAGAAATTTTCAGAAAATGTTAAGGAGACTTTTAAGGGGCTCTTCTAGCCAAGGCTCTCAGGAAAAACAAGCCAAAGAGAAGGAAAAAGCTAAGTACAACCTTCCTCGCTTAGCGGAAGTGCGGTCGTGTGAATGGCTATGCAATGATTTCTTGAAAGAAGCTGGAATTCATGAAGATTTTTATTCTTTGATCGGGAATGCATGCCTCACTAGTTTCATCAATGACCGGGTCGATCAGTATCTCTTACTCACCAATACTTTCGTGCAAAACTTTTATTTTTATCCTAAGAAGTCACCGCCTACATTATCATTTCATTTATATGATGAATTCATAGAAATGTCTCTACGCAATTTTTGCGCGGTGTGTAGGATACCTTATGAGGGAGAATTAGAGGAACCCCATCGTACATATGTGGAAGGCTTTGTTAACACTATAGCTGTAGAGGAGCCAAAGAAAGGTTCCGAGGCAAAAATCTCTAGCATACACTTTCCTGTTTTACGCTACTTTGCCATATTTGCTAGTAGATGCTTGATTGGTCGTGGAAATAATGGAAACTTTAGTGTTCCTGATACTATCATTCTTCAACATGCCTTGCTTGGAGACAATAGTTTTAGTATGGGTGCCGTCGTCGCTAAACGGCTAGCCCTGAATCATATAAAAGGCCCCATATTTGGAGGTATCTATGCTTCACGTCTTGCTAGACATTTTCAGATACCTATTAGGCATCTTGAGAAAGAGGAGGAAAAATTGCCTCCTCATATTTTAGATTACAAGAGCATGGTAGCACACACATTTATTGTTGACAACAAAGAGAAGATGCTATTGTATAACCTTAGATTTAATAAGAAACACAATGAGACTATTATTTTGCCTGTGCCTCTGTTGTTTGATTTGATTGCAGATAATTTTCTTGTACACCGAAGGTGGTGTAGCTCATCGAGCCCAAGCATCCACTCCAGAACCTGAGCCGGAACCTGCACTGGACCCTTATCGCAGATCATCTTTCCAGTGGGATCCGGATATGACCAGCCAGTGGTATCCTGATTACACCTCCCAGTACACCGGGGAGAGTAGCGGCGGTCCTTGGTACTATACCAACTTGGGCCAAAAGCCTAAGCTTGGGGGAGTACGTATTTCGCACCAACTTTACATTCATGTTCACACACTAGTCGTCGGTGCTCACACTCTTTCATCGTACTATCCATGTTAGTTTAATTTTATTTTTTGCTTTCTTCTTGTGTGTTTGATAAATCTTAAGAAAAACCAAAAAATTAGTTAGTTTAATTTAGATGCTTGTAGTAAAAATTAAAATGAAAACCCAAAAAGATTTCTAGTTCTTCTTACTTGTTGGGAGCTTTCCCGTGTGAATAGTTTTATTTTCTTTTCTTTCCTTTGGGTGTCGAGAAGACCATATTGAAAAACTTTAGTGGCTCTCATATGCATGATTGTTTATTTAACTTAGATCCTATATTACTTGTCTTCTCTCTTGAGTTGAATGCTTGCAGATTCCAGCTTAGTCCAACGCCCGTGCACTCTTATTATTATACACATCGTTCGGTCATGCAAGCGAAAGGCAATAATGAGGATATATGATGGACTTATTGGGATGAGAAAAGCTGGTATGAACTCGACCTCTCTTGTTTTTGTAAATATGATGAGTTCATCGTTCCTGAGTCAGCTTATTATGAAGTAAACACATTTGCAATGAAATTTAGAGATTATAGTTGCTTATGCCATGCTTGATTAGCTTTGAGTTATGATGGTTTACCTTGCGTGCCAACATGCTATTAGAATGATTATGATGTGGTATGATGGGATGGTATCCTCCTTTGAATGAATTGAGTGACTCGTCTTGGCACATGTTCACGCATGTAGTTGAAACAAATCAACATAGCCTTCACGATATTTATGTTCATGGTAGACTATATCCTATTCATGCTTGTACTCGGTGTGAATTAATTTTAATGCATGTTTATGATTGTTGTTGCTCTCTTAGTTGGTCGCTTCCCAGTCTTTTGCTAGCCTTCACCTGTACTAAGCGGGAATACTGCTTGTGCAGCCAAACTCCTTAAACCCCAAAGTTGTTCCATATGAGTCCACCATACCTACCTATATGCGGTATCTACCTGCCGTTCCAAGTAAATTTGTATGTGCCAAACTCTAAACCTTCAAATGAAATTCTGTTTTGTATGCTCGAGCAGCTCATGTTACAACTAGGGCTGCCTATATCTTCCATGCTAGGTGGGTTATTCTCAAGAGGAGTGGACTCCGCTCCTCATTCACGAGAAAGGGCCGGTAACCGGGATGCCTAGTCCCATGATCCAAAAAGATCAAAGCAAATCAAAATAATTAAACAAAACTCCCCCAGGGTTGTTGTTAGTTGGAGGCACTCGTTGTTTCGAGCAAGCCATGGATTGATGCTTGTTGGTGGTTGGGGGAGTATAAACCTTTACCATTCTATTTGGGAACTGCCTATAATGCATGTAGTATGGAAGATACAACCATCTCATAGTTGTTGCGTTGACAACAAAAGTATGTCGCTCAAAATGTTATTCAATCTCTATTTTAAAATCGATCTCTAGCACCTCTACAAATCCCTGCTTCCCTCTGCGAAGGGCCTATCTATTTACTTTTATGTTGAGTCATCATCCTTCTTATTAAAAAGCATCCGCTGGAGAGCACTCTGTCATTTGCATTCATTACTATTGGTTTACATTGGGTATGACTTGACTAGATCTCTTTTACCATGAATTACAATGTTTAGTCAGTCCTTGATCTTTAAAGGTGCTTTGCATTTATGTTTTGCGGTCTCAGAAAGGGCTAGCGAGATACCATTTTGTTATATCATGTTATGATTGTTTTGAGAAAGTGTTGTCATCCGAGTTTTATTATTATGGCTTGCTAGCTGATTATGCTATTGATATGAGTAATTGTGAGACCTAAATGTTATTGTTAGTATGGTTAGTTCATAATATTTGCTGAAACCAGAATACTGGCTTTTCATGTTTACAACAACAAGAGCAAACAGAGTTTGTAAAAGTTTTTCTTTATCACTTTTAGTTTATCAACTGAATTGCTTGAGGACAAGCAAAGGTTTAAGCTTGGGGGAGTTGATACGTCTCCAACGTATCTACTTTTCCAAACACTTTTGCCCTTGTTTTGGACTCTAACTTGCATGATTTTAATGAAACTAACCCGGACTGACGCTATTTTCAGCAGAACTGCCATGATGTTGTTTTATGTGTAGAAAAGAAAAGTTCTCGGAATGTCCTGGAAATCCATGGAGGCACTTTTTGGAAAATATAAAAAATATTGGCGAAAGAATCAAGACCAGGGGGCCCACACCCTGTCCACGAGACAGGGGGGCGCGCCCCCTCCCCTGGGCGCGCCCCCCTATCTCATGGCCCCCCTGGACCTCCACCGACCTCAACTCCAACTCCATATATTCATGTTCGGGGAGAAAAAAAATCAGAGATAAAGTTTCATCACATTTTACAACATGGAGCCGCCGCCAAGCCCTAATCTCTCTCGGGAGGGCTGATCTAGAGTCTGTTCGGGGCTCCGGAGAGGGGGATTCATCGCCGTCATCGTCATCAACCATCCTCCATCACCAATTTCATGATGCTCGCCACCGTGCGTGAGTAATTCCATCGTAGGCTTGCTGGACGGTGATGGGTTGGATGAGATTTACCATGTACTCAAGTTAGTTTTGTTAGGGTTTGAGCCCTAGTATCCACTATGTTCTGAGATTGATGTTGCTATGACTTTGCTATGCTTAATGCTTGTCACTAGGGCCCAAGTGCCATGATTTCAGATATGAACCTAGTATGTTTTCATGAATATATGTGTGTTCTTGATCCTATCTTGCAAGTCTATAGTCACCTATTATGTGTTATGATCCGACAACCCCGAAGTGACAATAATCAGGATACTTCTCGGTGATGATCGTAGTTTGAGGAGTTCAAGTATTCACTATGTGCTAATGCTTTGTTCCGGTTGTCTATTAAAAGGAGGCCTTAATATCCCTCAGTTTCCACTAGGACCCCGCTGCCACGGGAGGGTAGGACAACAGATGTCATGCAAGTTCTTTTCTTTAAGCATGTATGACTATTTACGGAATACATGACTACATTACATTGATGAACTGGAGCTAGTTTTGTGTCACCCTATGTTATAGCTATTACATGAGGAATCGCATTCGGCATAATTATCCATCACTAATCCATTGTCTATAAGCTTTTCACATATGGTTCTTTGCTTATTTACTTTTCCGTTGCTACTGTTACAACTCCTACAAAAACCCAAAAACTATCATCTTTACTTTTGCCAGCGTTACCTTTATTATCATACTACTTTGCTACTAAATACCTTGCTGCAGATACTAAGTTATCCAGGTGTGGTTGAATTGACAATTCAACTACTAATACTCAAGAATATTCTTTGGCTCCCCTCGTGTCGAATCAATAAATTTGGGTTGAATACTTTACCCTCAAAAGCTGTTGCGATCCCCTACACTTGTGGGTTATCAATAGTTCTCAAACCCGTAGGATATGCATGCCTAACGTTCAATGATGATTTGTATTATGAGTTATGTGTTTTTGATGACCAAAGTTTGTTCGGAGTCCCGGATGAGATCACGGACGTTACGAGGAGTCTCGAAATGGTCGAGACATAAAGATTGATATATTGGAAGGCTATGTTCGGACACCGGAAAGTTTTCAGAAATGTTCGGGCATTTTTCGGAGTACCGGGAGGTTACTGGAACCCCCCAAGGGAAGTAATGGGCCATATTGGGCTTTAGTGGAAAGGAGAGGAGGGCCGCAGGGTGGCCGCGCCCCCCTGGTTGGTACGAATTGGACTAGGAGGGGGCGGCACCCCCCTCTTTCCTTCTCCCTTTCCACCTCTTTCCCTCTCTCCGTCTCTTGGAAAAGGAAGTGGACTCCAACTAGGATTGGGAATCCTAGTTGGACTTCCCCTATAGGCGCGACCCTCCTAGGCTGGCATCCTCCTCCCTCCTTTATATACAGGGATAGGGGGCACCCCAAGACACAACAGTTGTTTCTTAGCCATGTGCGGTGCCCCCCTCCACAGTTTAACACCTCGGTCATATCATCGTAGTGCTTTGGCAAAGCCCTGCGCCGGTAACATCATCAACACCGTCGCCATGCTATCATGCTGACGGAACTCTCCCTCGTCCTCAACTGGATCAAGAGCTCGAGGGACGTCACCGTGCTGAACGTGTGCTAAACACGGAGGTGCCGTAGGTTCGACACTTTGATCGGTTGGATCGTGAAGATGTTCAACTACATCAATCGCGTTACTAAACGCTTCCGCTTTTGGTCTACGAGGGTACAGACACACTCTCCCGTCTTGTTGCTATGCATCTCCTAGATAGATCTTGCATGATCGTAGGAATTTTTTGAATTACTACGTTCCCCAACAGTGGTATCAAAGCCAAGTTTATGCGTAGATGTTATATGCACGAGTAGAACACAAAGAGTTGTGGGCGATAATAGTCATACTGCTTACCACCAACGTCTTACTTTTATTCGGCGGTATTGTTGGATGAAGCGGCCCAGACTGACATTACATGACCATGTTCATGAGACTGGTTCTACCGATGTGCTTTTGCACATAGGTGGCTGGCGGGTGTCTGTTTCTTCAACTTTAGTTGAATCGAGTTTGACTACGGCCGGTCCTTGTTGAAGGTTAAAACAACACACTTGATGAAAAATCATTGTGGTTTTGTTGCGTAGGTAAGAACAGTTCTTGCTAGAAGCCCGTAGCAGCCACGTAAAACTTGCAACAACAAAGTAGAGGACGTCTAACTTGTTTTTGCAGGGCATGTTGTGATGTGATGTGGTCAAGACATGATGTGATATAAGTTATTGTATGAGATGATCATGTTTTGTAGAAGTTATCGGCAACTGGCAGGAGCCTGAAGCCGGTGATGATGGAGATCATGACAGTGATTTGGAGATGGAGATCAAAGGCACAAGATGATCATGGCCATATCATGTCACATATTTTGATTGCATGTGATGTTTATCTTTTATGATTCTTATTTTGCTTAGTACGGCGGTAGCATTATAAGATGATCCCTTACTAAAATTTCAAGGTATAAGTGTTCTCCCTGAGTATGCACCGTTGCGACAGTTCTTCGTGCTGAGACACCACGTGATGATCGGGTGTGATAAGCTCTATGTTCACATACAATGGGTGCAAGCTAGTTTTGCACATGCAGAACACTCCGGTTAAACTTGATGAGCCTAGCATATGCAGATATGGCCTCGGAACACTGAGACCGAAAGGATGAACGTGAATCATATAGTAGATATGATCAACATAGAGGTGTTCACCATTGAAAACTACTCCATCTCATGTGGTGATCGAACAAGGTTTAGTTGATATGGATCACGTGATCATTAGATGACTAGAGGGATGTCTATCTAAGTGGGAATTCTTTAGTAATATGATTAATTGAACTTTAATTTATCATGAACTTAGTCCTGATAGTATTTACAAAATATGTTGTAGATCAATAGCTCGCGTTGTAGCTTCCCTATGTTTTTTGATATGTTCCTAGAGAAAACTAAGTTGAAAGATGATAGTAGCAATGATGCGGACTCGGTCCGTGATTTGAGGTTTATCCTCAATGCTGCACAGAAGAATTATGTCCTTGATGCACCGCTCGGTGACAAACCTATTGCATAAGCAGATGCAGACGTTATGAACGTTTGGCTAGCTCAATATGATAACTACTTGATAGTTTAGTGCACCTTTCTTTACGGCTTAGAATCGGGACTTCAAAGACATTTTGAACATCATGGACCATATGAGATGTCCCAGGAGTTGAAGTTAATATTTTAAGCAAATGACCGAGTTGAGAGATATGAGGTCTCCAAACGGTTCTATAGCTAAAAGATGGAGGAGAATAGCTCAGCTAGTGAGCATGTGCTCGGAATGTCTGGGTACTACAATCGCTTGAATCAAGTAGGAGTTAATCTTCCAGATAAGATAGTGATTGATAGAGTTCTCTAGTCACCATCACCAAGTTACTGGAACTTCGTGATGAACTATAATATGCAAGGGATGACAAAAGCGATTCCCGAGCTCTTCGTGATGCTGAAATCAACGAAGGTAGAAATCAAGAAAAAGCAAATTTTGATGATTAAACAAGATCACTAGTTCCAATAAAAGGGCAAAGGGAAATAAAGGGAACTTCAAGAAGAATGTCAGGCAAGTTGTCACTTCCGTGAAGAAGCCCAAAGTTGGACCTAAGTCTGAAACTAAGTGCTTCTACTGCAAAGGAAATGCTCACTGGAAGCGTTGTTACCCCAAATATTTGGTGGATAAGAAGGATGTCAAAGTGAACAAAGGTATATTTGATATACATGTTATTGATGTGTACCTTACTAGTGCTTGTAGTAACCCTTGGGTATTTGATACTTGTTCAGTTGCTAAGATTAGTAACTCGAAACAGGAGTTGCAGAATAAATAGAGACTAGTTGAGGGTGAAGTGATGATGTGTGTTGGAAGTGGTTCCAAGATTGATATGATCATCATTGCACACCCCCTATACTGTCGGGATTAGAGTTGAACCTAAATAAATGTTATTTTGGTGTTTGTGTTAAAGCATGAATATGATTAGATCATGTTTATTGCAATACAATTATTCATTTAAGACATAGAATAATTGTTATTCTATTTACATGAATAAAACCTTCTATGGTCATACACCCAATGTTGATGGTTTATTAAATCTTGATCGTAGTGATACACATATTCATAATATTGATGCCAAAAGATACAAAGTTGATAATGATAGTAAAACATACTTGTGGCACTGCTGTTTAGGTCATATTGGTGTGAAGCGCATGAAGAAACTCCATGCTGATGGGCTTTCGGAATCACTTGATTATGAATCATTTGGTACTTGTGAACCGTGCCTTATGGGCAAGATGACTAAAACTCTGTTCTCCGGAACAATGGAACGAGCTAATGACTTACTGGAAATAATACATACTGATGTATGCAGTCCAATGAGTGTTGATGCTCGTGGCGGGTTTTGTTATTTTCTAACCTTCATAGATGATTTGAGAAGATATGGGTATATCTACTTAATGAAACACAAGTCTGAAACATTTGATAAGTTCAAAGAATTTCAGAGTGAAGTGGAGAGTCATCGTAACAAGAAAATAAAGTTTCTACGATCTGATCGTGGAGGAGAATATTTGAGTAATGAGTTTGGCCGTCATTTAAAACAATGTGGGATAGTTTCACAACTCACGCCACCTGGAACACCACAGCGTGATGGTGTGTCCGAACTTCGTAACCGCACTTTATTGGATATGGTGCGATCTATGATGTCTCTTACCGATTTACCACTATCATTTTGGGATTATGCATTAGAGACAGTTGCATTCACGTTAAATAGGGCACCATCAAAATCCGTTGAGATGACATTGTATGAACTGTGGTTTGGCAACAAACCTAAGCTGTCGTTTCTTAAAGTTTGGGACTATGATGCTTATGTGAAAAAGCTTCAACTTGATAAGCTCGAACCCAAATCGGAGAAGTGCGTCTTCATAGGATACCCAAAGGAAACTGTTGGGTACACCTTCTATCAGAGATCCGAAGGCAAGATATTTGTTGCTAAGAATGGATCCTTTCTAGACAAGGAGTTTCTCTCGAAAGAAGTGAGTGGGAGGAAAGTAGAACTTGATGAGGTAATTGTACCTTCTGCCGAATTAGAAAGTAGTTCATCACATAAATCAGTTCCAGTGATTCCTACACCAATTAGTGAGGAAGATAATGATGATGATCATGAAACTTTAGATCAAGTAACTACCAAACCTCGTAGGTCTTCTAGAGTATGGTCCGCACCAAAGTGGTACGATAATCCTGTTTTGGAAGTCATGTTAATAGACCATGATGAACCTACAAACTATGAGGAAGCGATGATGAGCCCAGATTCCGCGAAATGGCTTGAGGCAATGGAATCTGAGATGGGATCCATGTGTGGGAACAAAGTGTGAACTTTGGTGGACTTGCCCGATGATCGGCAAGCCATAAAAAATAAATGTATCTTCAAGAGGAAGACGAACGCTGATAGTAGTGTTACTATCTACAAAGCTCGACTTGTCGCAAAAGGTTTTCAACAAGTTCAAGGTGTTGACTACTGATGACCCACAAGTGTAGGGGATCTATCGTAGCCCTTTCGATAAGTAAGAGTGTCAAACCCAACGAGGAGCAGAAGGAAATGACAAGCGGTTTTCAATAAGGTATTCTCTGCAAGCACTGAAAGTGTAGGTAACAGATAGTTTTGTGATAAGATAATTTGTAACAGTTAACAAGCAATGAAAGTAAATAAGATGCAGCAAGGTGGCCCAATACTTTTTGAAGGAAAGGACAAGCCTGGTCAAGTTCTTATAATGAGAAAAGCGCTCCCGAGGACACATGGGAATTATCGTCAAGCTAGTTTTCATCATGCTCGTATGATTCGCGTTCGTTACTTTGATAATTTGATATGTGGGTGGACCAGTGCTTGGGTACTGCCCTTTCTTTGACAAGCATCCCACTTATTATTAACCCCTATTGCAAGCATCCGCAACTACAAAAGAAGTATTAAGGTAAACCTAACCATAGCATGAAACATATGGATCCAAATCAGCCCCTTACGAAGCAACTTATAAACTAGGGTTTAAGCTTCTGTCACTCTAGCAACCCATCATCTACTTATTACTTCACAATGCCTTCCTCTAGGCCCAAATAATGGTGAAGTGTCATGTAGTCGATGTTCACATAACACCACTAGAGGAGAGACAACATACATCTCATCAAAATATCGAACGAATACCAAATTCACATGACTACTAATAGCAAGACTTCACCCATGTCTTCAGGAACAAACGCAACTAGTCACAAAGCATATTCATGTTCATAATTAGAGGGGTATTAATATGTATTAAGGATTTGAACATATGATCTTCCACCAAATAAACCAACTAGCATCAACTACCAGGAGTAATCAACACTACTAGCAACCCACAGGTACCAATCTGAGGTTTACAAAGATTGGATACAAGAGATGAACTAGGGTTTGAGAGGAGATGGTGTTGGTGAAGATGTTGATGGAGATTGACCCCCTCCCGATGAGAGGATCGTTGGTGATGACAGTGGTGATGATTTCCCCCTCCCGGAGGGAAGTTTCCCCGGCAGAACAGCTCCGCCGGAGACCTAGATTGGTTCCGCCAAGGTTCCGCCTCGTGGTAGCGGAGTTTCGTCCCGAAAGCTTGCTTATGATTTTTTTTCAGGGTAAAAGACTTCATATAGCAGAAGATGGGCGCCCGAGGGCTGCCAGGTGGCCCATGAGGCAGGGGGCGCGCCCAGGGGGGTACGGCATCCCCCCACCCTCGTGGACGGTGGGTGGCCCCCCTCAGGTATTTCTTCCGCTGAATATTTATCATTGATTCCAAAAATGACTTTCCTGGAGTTTCAAGACTATTGGAGCTGTGCACAATAGGTCTCCAATATTTGCTCCTTTTCCATCCCAGAATGCCAGCTGTCGGCATTCTCCCTCTTCATGTAAACCTTGTAAAATAAGAGAGAATAGCCATAAGTATTGTGACATAACGTGTAATAACATCCCATAATGCAATAAATATTGATATAAAAGCATGATGCAAAATGGGTGTATCAACTACAATGAGATTTTCTCAACTGTAGAGATGCTTAAATCCGTCCAAATCATGTTAGCAGTTGCCATATTTTATGAAATCTCGCAAATGGATGTCAGAACTGCATTCCTTAAACGGATATTTCTTAAAGAAGAATTATATATGATGCAACTAGAAGGTTTTGTCAATCATAAAGGTACTAACAAGGTGTGCAAGCTCCAGCAATCCATCTATGGACTGGTGCAAGCATCTTGGAGTTGGAATATACGCTTTGATGAGTTGATCAAAGCATATAGTTTTATACAGACTTGCGGTGAAGCCTGTATTTACAATAAAGTGAGTGGGAGCACTACAGCCTTTCTGAAAGTATATGCGAATGGCATATTGTTGATCGGAAATGATGTAGAACTTTCTGGAAAGCATAAAGGAGAGTTTGAAAGGAGATTTTCAAAGAAAGACCTCGGTGAAGCTGCTTACATATTGGGCATCAAGATCTATAGAGATAGATCAAGACGCTTGATAAGAGTTTTCAAATGAGTACATACCTTGACAAGATTTTGAAAGAGTTCAAAATGGATCAGTCAAAGGAGGAGTTCTTGCATGTATTACAAGGTGTAAAGTTGAGTAAGACTCAAAGCCCGACCACGGCAGAAGATAGAAAGAGAATGAAAGTCATTCCCTATTCCTCAGTCATAGGTTCTATAAAGTATGCCATGCTTTGTACCAGACCAGTTATGTGCCTTGCTATGAGTTTGGCAAGGGGGTACAGTAGTGATCTAGGAGTGGATCACTGTATAGTGGTCAAAGTTATCCTTAGTTACCTAAGAGGACTAAGGAAGTATTTCTCGGTTATGGAGGTGTTAAATAGTTCGTCGTAAAGAGTTATGTTGACGTAAGCTTTACACCAATCCAGATGACTCTGAGTCTCAATCTGGATACATATTGAAAATGGGAGCAATTAGCAAGAGTAGCATGATGACCCACAAGTATAGGGGGTCAATTGTAGCTCTTTTCAATAAGTAAGAGTGTCAAACCCAACGAGGAGCAGAAGGAAATGACAAGTAGTTTTCAGTAAGGTAATGTCCGCAAGTGCTGAAACTGTAAGTAGCGAGTAATTTGATAACAAGATAGTTTGTAACGATGGTAACAATAATTATGCAGCAAGGTAGATCAGTCCTTTTTAGACAAAGGACAGGCCAAAATGGTCTCTTATAACAAGCAAAGCGTTCTTGAGGGTACATGGGAATTTCATCTAGTTACTTTCGTCATGTTGGTTTGATTTGTGTTCGCTACTTTGATAATTTGATATGTGGGTGGACTGGTGCTTAGGTGTTATTCTTACTTGAACAAACCTCCTACTTATGATTAACCCTCCTGCAAGCATCCGCAACTACGAGAAAAGTATTAAGAATAAATTCTAACCATAGCATTAAACTCTAGGATCCAATCGGTCCCTTACGGAATAGTGCATAAACTGGGGTTTAAGTTTCTATCACTCACGCAACCCACAATCTATTTTCTACTCCATAATGCATTCCCTTAGGCCCAAATATGGTGAAGTGTCATGTAGTCGACATTCACATGACACCACTAAGAGAATGGCAACATACATACTATCAAAAATAGCGAACACATATCAAGTTCACATGATTACTTGCAACATGATTTCTCTCGTGACCTCGAGAATGAAAGTAACTACTCACAAATGATAAACATGCTCAAGGTCAGAGGCGTATTGAATATCATAATGGATATGAACATATAATCTTCCACCAAATAAACCATATAGTAATCAACTACAAGATGTAATCAACACTACTAGTCACCCCCTAGCACCAATCTATAGTTTCGGTAACAAGATTGAATACAAGAGATAAACTAGGGTTTGAGATGAGATGGTGTTGGTGAAGATGTTGATGGAGATTTCCCTCCCCAAGATGGGAGAGTTGTGGTGATGTTGGTGACGATTATTTCCCCCTCCGGGAGGGAAGTTCCCCCGGCAGAATCACTCCGCCGGAGGGCAAAAGTGCTCGTGCCCAAGTTCCTCCTGGAGACGGCGGCACTTCGTCCCGAATGTCCTCTCCTGTTTTTTTTCTAGGTCAAAATGACTTATATACCAGAAGATGGGCACCGGAGGTGGGCCGAGGAGGGACAACCCACCAGGGTGCGCCTGGTTTCCCTGGCGCGCCCAGGTCGATTGTGCCCACCTGGTGGGCCCCCTCTTGTAGTTATTTGCTCCAATATTCCTTAAATATTCCATAAAAATTCGCCGTGAAGGCTCAGCTTGTTTGGAGTTGTGTAGAATAGGTAGCCTGACATAGCTTTTTCACGTCCAGATTTCCAGCAGCAAGAATTCTCCCTCTTGCTGTGTACCTTGCAAATTATGAGAGAAAAGGCCTTAGAATTACTCCAAAAAGTATTATTATGGATAAAAACATTATAAATAACAGTAAGAAAACATGACGCAAAATGGGCGTATCAACTCCCCCAAGCTTAGACCTCGCTTGTCCTCAAGCGAAAGCCGAAATCGAAGAACATGTCCACATGCTTTGAGAGAGAGGTGTCGATAAAAACAAAAAATACGGACATAGAAGCATCATGTTGATTATTATAACACCAACAAAATTGAACATAGGACTTTTACATTGAACTTGCATCATATACTTCCCATGAATAAGTAACAGTTCATCACATAATCGAAGAATAAAGCAGAAACTCTATTAAAAACCAACAAACTATGCTCTTAGTCAACTTTGCAACTACAATTCATCATCTTTTCAGGAAGAGTCACGTGTCGGAGCCTTCTAGCAAGTCCACATACTCAGCCATCATATAGTCTTCTATGATTGCTAACACTCTCGTCATACCCATGAGCAAAACGTTTCAACCAGACACCTAGAAAGATAAGGGCTTATAGTTTCGCCTCACAACATACTCACCTCAAGGGTGTTGTCAACAATAATAACTCTTTCTATCTATATTCAACTGGAAATATGTGCCTAGATCTTTCCTCACCACATGATGCTTGCCAAAATAGAAAATAAAAAGGAATAGAAGGAAAACTTTGACTCTTTTCATAAAAGTAAATACACAGAAGTAAAAGGTAGACCCTTCATAGAGGGAAGCAGAGGTTACCATGCTCTTATTTGTTTGCATGCTCAATCCCTTAGTGCAAGAGAACGTCACATTGTATTGCCCCTTAAGATGACAACCTTTATTGTGCAGTCTGTCGCTTTTATTCTTTGTCATCCAGATTCATACAACGCTCAATTTTCTCTTACACTAAATGATCTCACATATTTAGAAGCAACTTTTATTGCCTTATTGCACCAATGACAACTTACTTGAGGGATCTTGCTCAATCCATAAGTAGGTATGGTGGATGCTTGAAAAAGATTTGGGTTTAAGGGTTTTGGATGCATAAGTAGTATCTCTATTTGGTGCGGAATTTTTGGCTAGCAAAGATAGGGGACAAGCATCACATGTTAAAGGATCTATGACAATATGACTTCTATGTGAATATAAATATACATAAATCATTAAGTTGTCTTCCTTGTCCAACGTCAACAATTTTGGCATATAATATTTTGATGAGGGCACACAATCATAAAAGATTTCTAGGATAGTATATTTATATGTGAATCTTCTCTTCCCTTATTAATTCTTTCATGAGTTGCATCATTGACTAATGCTCTGTTTGTCAATCTCTAATAAAATTTCCTACTTATACTTTTCCTTATGTGGTGCTATCACTTACCATAGGATTAGTATATGATCTTATTGATTTATCTCCTTTCTTTTATTTATTTATTTCTCTTCCTTTCTTATTTCTTTTCTTTATTTGCAACATGAAAGTAAAGAAATGAAAACTCAGACTAACTTTACTATATAACTTGCACACGATTACGAGGGCAGGTCACTAAGCAGACTCTCAAATAAGAAAGGATCGTACTAACTTTATTTCATCTAAAGCAAAAGATCAAACTAAGATAAGTAAAAGCAAAAAGATAGTGGGATGATACGATACCGGGGCACCTCCCCCAAGCTTGGCGAAAGCCAAGGGGAGTGCCCATACCCGATACTTAGTTCTCCCTTGGTGGTGAAAAAGCTTCTTCCTCCTCCTCGGCCAACAGTGCTTGTGTTGTCACCGGGGATGGATTTATGATAGTTTCGTTGCTTGATAAATCTGACCAGGAACAGCAAGAAAAGAGAACAGAGGATTTCTTTGCAATACGGTGGTTAACAGGTTCAGGAAGTATATATAAAAAAATTATCTTGCAGGACAAGTATACAGAAGAAAAACAGAGTCTGAAAGGTGCCCCAGGTGGGCACAACCCACCTGGGCGCACCAGGGGACGCCTCCTGGGAGTTTCTTTATTTCCAAAATTCTAAAATAGTCTAAAACTAACAAAAAATATTTTTTTGGATTTCTCGGAGACCATTTACTTACCGTATTATGTACCTCCTTATTTTGACGATTCTGGGGTGTTCCGAAAGGACTCTTTTATGTGTTCTTCCGGTGTCAAAGTTTGGATAATTTTACTTTCAACATTGATAGGCGTACCTGAGATATAATGCTTTATTCGTTGCCCATTGACAACCTTCAGGTTACTGCCTTCGAGATTATTTATTTTGATGGCTCCAGACCAGTAAACCTCCTCGATGACATATGGGCCTTCCCATTTCGAGAGGAGCTTTCCTGCAAAAAATCTAAAACGAGAGTTGTACAAAAGAACATATTCTCCGACTTTGAACTCTCACTTTTGGATTCTTTTGTCATGCCATCTTTTAACTTTCTCTTTGAATAATTTTGCATTTTCATAAGCATGGGTTCTCCATTCATCTAAAGAGCTAATATCAAATAACCTCTTTTCACTGGCAAGTTTGAAATCATAGTTGAGTTCTTTAATTGCCCAGTTTGCTTTATGTTCTAACTCAAGAGGCAAATGACAAGATTTTCCATAAACCGTTTTATAAGGAGACATACCCATAGGATTTTTATATCCTGTTCTATAAGCCCAAAGTGCATCATCTAATTTCTTAGACCGATTCTTCCTGCACCTACTGATAGTCTTTTCCAAAATTAATTTTATTTCCCTATTACTAAGTTTAACTTGACCACTAGACTGAGGCTGATAAGGTGATGCAATTCTATGGTTAACATCATATTTGGCAAGCATTTTACGAAAAGCTCCATGAATAAAGTGTGAGCCACCATCAGTCATTAAATATCTAGGGACTCCAAATCTTGGGAAAATAACTTCCTTAAGCATTTTAATAGAGGTGTTGTGATCAGCACTACTAGTTGGAATAGCTTCTACCCATTTAGTAACATAATCAACAACAACCAAAATATGTGTATACCCATTAGAGGAAGGAAAAGGTCCCATGTAATCAAATTCCAAACATCAAATGGTTCAACAGCAAGTGAATAATTCATAGGCATTTCTTCACGCTTACCAATATTACCTATTCTTTGGCATTCATCACAAGATGAGACAAACTTACGGGAATCCTTAAAGAGAGTAGGCCAATAAAATCCAGATTGCAATACCTTGTGAGCAGTTCTATCTCCAGCATGATGCCCTCCATAAGCCTCGGAGTGACATTTTCGTAGGATTTGTCCCTGTTCCTGCTCGGGTACACAACGTCTAATAATACCATCTACTCCTTCTTTATAAAGATGTGGGTCATCCCAAAAGTAATGTCTTAAATCATAGAAGATTTTTTTATTTTGTTGGTAAGTAAAGCTAGGAGGTAAATATTTAGCAACAATGTAATTAGCATAATCAGCATACCATAGAGTACTATTAGCAACATTTATTGCAGCTAACTGCCCATCAGGAAATCTATCATCAATAGGTAGTGGGTCATCAAGCACATTTTCAAGCCTAGACAAGTTATCTGCTACGGGGTTCTCAGCTCCTTTTCTATCCATAATATGTAAATCAAATTCTTGTAACAAGAGAACCCAACGAATAAGTCTAGGTTTAGCATCTTTCTTTTCCATAAGATATTTAATAGCAGTGTGGTCTGTGTGAATAGTTACTTTGGAATCAACAATATAAGGTCTAAATTTATCACAAGCAAACACCACTGCTAAAAATTATTTTTCAGTAGTAGCATAATTTCTTTGAACATTGTCTAGAGTTTTACTACCATAATGAACAACTCTTTGTCCTAGAACAGTACCAACAACATAATCACTAGCATCACACATAATTTCAAAAGGCAAGTTCCAATCAGGTGGTTGAACAATAGGTGCAGAAATTAAGGCTTTCTTGAGTGTTTCAAAGGCTTCTAAACAATCATCATCAAAAACAAAAGGAACATCCTTTTGCAAAAGACTAGTAAGAGGCCTAGAAATTATAGAGAAGTCTTTAATAAATCTCCTATAGAAACCAGCATGACCTAGGAAACTACGAATACCTTTGATGTCCTGAGTAAATCACATTTTCTCAATTTGCATCAACCTTAGCTTGGTCCACTTCAATACCTCTTTCAAAAAAATTATGACCCAAGACAATGCCCTCATTAACCATAAAGTGGCACTTCTCCCAATTCAAGACAAGATTTGTTTGTTCACATCTCTGCAAAACTCGCTCAAGATTGCTTAAACAATCATCAAAGGACTTCCCATAAACAAAAAATTCATCCATGAAAACCTCAACGATCTTTTCACATAAGTCAGAGAATATAGCATTCATACATCTTTGAAAAGTAGCTGGTGCATTACATAAACCGAAAGGCATACGTCTATAAGCAAACATTCCAAAAAGGACAAGTAAAAGTGGTCTTTTCTTGATCAGATTGTAAAACAGGTATTTGTGAAAAGCCAGAGTATCCATCAAGGAAGCAAAAATGTGTGTGCTAGATAGTCTTTCTAACATTTGATCAATAAAAGGCAGAGGGTAATGATCTTTTCGAGTAGCTTTATTTAATTTTCTATAATCGATAACCATTCTATAGCCCATGACAATTCTTGGTGGATGTAGCGACCAGACCTCAAACAGTCTGATCTCTGTGCATCAGTGTCATCCCTGGATCGGTAATGCTGACACGCACAGTACTTGAAGGATTTATAACAGAGTAGCAATCACACACTTATTACATCGAATCAAAAGAGAACTTATTACAATAAATATGGCTTAAGGCCATCTAATAACGATAACAGCGGAAGGCTTGGAAGATAAGCGAGTCCATCAACTCCAACGGCATCACTAAGTATAGAACCACGACCTAAAGGCTCCTTACTCATCGTCTGAAAAGTTTGCAACATGAACATTGCAGCCCGAAAACGGGTCAGCACATGGAATATGCTGGCAATGTAACACATAGAGAGTAATGAACAGAATAATGCTATTCTACATGCATATATGGCTGGTGGAGAGCTCTAGGGTTACAGTTTTGCATAAAGCCAGTTTTTCCCTACTGCAAAGGAATAAATTTTATTTAACTATTATAGTGGTTGTTAAACATTGAGACGGGTACTCCAACTCAATTCCAATCAAGCATCATCATTAAACCCAACAAAATTAATTAAAGTAACATGATGATATTCACATGATAATCCAAGTACTACATACTCAAAACGTCCATAACTGGGGACACGACTAACCATGATTAGTTTATACACTCTGCAGAGGTTTGCGCACCTTTCCCCGCAAGACTCGATCTCCTCCGCTTGATTTCTCGCACTACAGGGTGTTTCAGAAACGGATGACCGAGACACAGTCTTTCAGAAGCATTAACTCTCTACTCTGGGTAGATAGTACCAACCTACATCCACGTCTACTAGCATAGCATAGCAACATAAGCAAACATAGAAGTAACTCCCAAAGGTTTGATAAAATAATCAGGTAATAGGTTCTACCTCATCTACTTCCCAAAACCCACGTATTAATCAGATCCTAACCATGCAATTGTTTGAGGATTGATCTAATGCAATAAAAGTGGGTAGTAAAGAGGTATGATCAAAGTGTTACTTTCCTTGCTGATGATCCATGAAACCTAGGGATTCGAAGTAGCAAGCGGCGCACTCTGGGTACTCTATCGCAAACAAACAAGCATACAATAAGTACTCATCTAATGCACAGGTAAAACTCAAATAAGATATCTAACCAGAAAGTTCAACTTAAGAACTCCGGTTTACAAAAAGAATCAAATCAAATGAAGCAACAAAACTCAAAGATCGAAAGAAGCAAGCTTCGTTTACTAATCTGGACCTAAGTCAAATTTTACAGTAGCAAAAACTTGTTTGAGTTGGTTAAATGGAAAGAGGGTTTCGAGACGAAACTCTAGGCGCTTGGATCGCCTGATTCCGATAAACAAGCAAAAAGTTACACTAGAACGAAAATAGGATCAGAAATCGCGATCTGGAATAATCGCGGAAAATCCGAGAAAAAGAAAAACGGACGAACAGGCTAACAAACGAACCTTCGATGTCTGCGGCTAAATGACAAAAACCGTTCGTTAAAACTAACGTACGGACGAACGTCCGCTAAATAACTAAACCGGAAAAAAATAAAACCGATCTAATAAAAAAAGCATCTCGGTTTTTGAAAAAAAAAACAACTAATTTTTTTTAAACCGCGACTACCTCGGGACACGTGGCGGCGGCGGCGGCTACTCCGGTGAGGCGGCGGGCTCCGGCAGCAAGGTCGGCGGCGGCCGACGGCGGCGGCGGGATCGGCAACGGCGGAGTCCGCCGGCGGACGGCGGCAGCGGGATCGGTGGCGGCGGGATCGGCGACGGCGGGGTCCGGCTGGGGCTAGGGTTTAGGGGGGGCTAGGATGCGGCTCGGGCTCCCCCGGCTTATAAAGGCCAGCCGGGCCTAGAGTCCTAAGCGGACACGGCCCGGTAGGTCAGTTCGTTTTTTTAGATAATTACGCTCAGAAAAACAATCAAAAGAAATACTAAACGGCCTCCAAAAATCCAGAAATAAATTTTTCCCATCCTCTAAAATCAAGCCGGACAAGGTGAACATTTATTTGGGGCGTAAATGCAATTTTGAAAAATGCGCATTTTTCCTAATTCAAATAAAATAGCGATTAAACTCCAAAATATAATCTTATTTGATTTTACTATTAAATCCTCAATATTTATTTATTTTGGGAAAGTTATTTTATTGCCTCTCTCATATTTTTATAATAGAAATTATTGAAGATAAAATAACTAATATCAAATGATCCTATTTTCAAAATTTGAGAAAACTCAAATATGAAAATAACGAAATCCCCAACTCTCTCCATGGGTCCTTGAGTTGCGTAGAATTTCTAGGATCAAGCCAAAATGCAATAAAATATGATATGCAATGATGATCTAATGTATAACATTCCAAATTGAAAATTTGGGATGTTACAAACCTACCCCCCTTAAGATGAATCTCGCCCTCGAGATTCGGGTTGGCTAGAAAATTGATGAGGGTGGTCCTTCAGTAGATCTTCCTCTCGCTCCCAGGTGGCTTCATCTTTGATATGGTGGCTCCACTAAACTTTGCAAAACTTGATAACGTTGCTACGAGTGACTCATCTGGCATACTCGAGAATCTTGGCTGGTTTCTCCTCATAGGTCAAATCATTGTCCAGTTGAATCGCCTCCAGTGGCACTGTATCTCTCAGCGGAATATCAGCCATATCTGCGTGGCACTTCTTCAACTGGGAAACATGGAATGCATCATGAACTCCTAACAATCCTTCGAGCAATTCCAACTTGTAAGCAACTTCTCCCATACACTCCAAAACTTTGTATGGTCCTACAAAACGTGGCGCTAACTTTCCCTTAACTCCAAAGCGCTTAAATCCTCGAATTGGGGACACTCGAGGATAAACTCTGTCTTCGACTTTGTAAATTGTCTCCTTGCGTTTAGAATCTGCATAGCTCTTCTGCCTGGACTAGGCTTGTCGGAGAAGCTGATCCACGAACACCTATGGGACCGGCGGACCGAGCCCCTTTCGGTTCGGCGGGGGGCGGAGATCGCACAAAGAGCGGATCGAGGCGAAGCACACGAGCAGTTTACCCAGCTTCGGAGCTCTCCGGAGAGATAATACTCCTACTGCTGCATGTCTGAGTGTATTGAGTTCTTGCTCGGGAGCGCTGAGTGCTACAGTACACACTAGCTGCTAACGAGACCGAACGTGAGTGTTTTTCTGCCTTCTAACCCTCGAACCCCCCTCTACGTTGCGCATGGGCCTCCTTTTATATGCTAAAGGGGTCTCCGACAGGTGGCAACGTAGACAAGGGTAAAAATGGAAAAGGAATTGCGGTTGGTACAACTACCTGTACAGTGTATCATACCTAACCCTGACGGCAGGGGACAAAGGCATTAAATGCCCGTCTACGTCGCCCAAATAGTGCAAAAAGGGACCGTCAGGGACGCCACCGCTCGCCACGATGGCAATCTTGTCAGCGCCGCTTGCCACCGCGCACCGCTGGCTGCACAGCCTCTTGCCACGCGCGCCTGGAAAGGCCCCAGGGCGACACGTTGGTGGATGTGCTGGAGCACGGGTACAGAGTGGTAGCTTGCCGCGGCAAGCGCCTTGCCGCGGTCGTTGTCTTGTCGCGTCTGGAAGCTTGTCGCTCAACGGGCCTCGCCGGGACGCGTGGCGCGTCGCGGCAAGTTCCTTGAGATGCCTTGGTTGGCCTTCCCGGCAAGCTCCTTTTGCTGGGGCCTTGTCTCCTTGGCTTGAATACTTTGTTCTTGAATGGCTCCAAAGGAACCATGGAGGACCTTGGCGGTCACCTGGCAAGCCTTGCCGCGGGGTGCTGCAACTGCCCGTGCACAAGTTCGGGATACTAGGGTACCCCTACTCTAGTACACCGACAGGAGCCCCCGGGCCTGGGCCACACACGGTGCCGAGCGCTATTGGGCCAGGCCCAAAACAGGGCACGGGCACGCGCGGCCTGGGTTACACCGTATCTTACTTCGTATCTACCGCGCCTTCCCCGAACGGCACGCGTCGAATGCGGTGTCGTGGGAGAGATCGTGGGTGGTTTCTTTATTTGGAAAGACAGAACGCCCGCCCCTCCCTCTTTATAAGCAAGGGAAACAGGGGCAGTTCGCCCATCTCGCCGGTTGCTACTCCAATCTCAGAAATCTCCGCCGCTCACCCCTTCTTCCCAAAGCTGAAAGAGAGAAGCGCTCCGCCCCCCATCGCCACCAGCATCACCAACGCCGTCGATCTCCCCCACCACCTCCGCCATGGCTCCGAAAGCCGACAAGGGGAAGGTCGTGAAGTCGGCCGAGGCGCAGCAGCTCGCGACGCTGCG